>NC_044354.1:15958737-16258737 GCF_007364275.1 Archocentrus centrarchus | reverse complement strand
GCTGGAGGCATTGTGTGTTTCTACATAAGGCCTGGATAATTGGGATGTGAGTATAGAGGTGTACAGTCATGTCAGTGTTTTGGGATTATGCTAAGGAGTCAGTGCTGTGGTTTTGTAGTGTGGAGTGACTGTTTACACATCTGTCATGCAAAGCAGGTTATACTGACAGATGACAGTCCTATCAGGAGAGGGTTCAGGTTTGTATGGCTATTTGTAAGGTTTCCTCTGGAGCAGAATGTATTACAGTATATGTTTGGATGCCAGCCAGTTTCAGCGCTTTCCCCCTAAACCTTAACAAATGATTCAGACATACGCAAACACAGAGCAACAAACTTTGAATAATACATCATAGATTTTCAGACAAAACACTTCATATGTCTTTGTTTGCATTTACTGTATGTTGGTTTGTGTGCTTTTGATTTGTGTGTGAGTGTGAGCTTGCTACTGTTCACACATCTATGTACTGTGAGACAGCCTTGCCACTTCTAGCTCACACATAAAATTGCATTTGAACACTCAGGGGAAATATGCTGCCGGTCTCACCAATATCAGCAAAATATAGTTTTAGCCGGCTGTGCTAGAAGAATGAAACAATACAAATCGCTTGTGAAAGCTAAGAGGGTCTATACATATTTTACCTTCAGTTAAGCAGTTAATGACATTACATAAAAATGCAGATCTGAATCAGCATGGTCACATTTCTTTGTATATAGAGCCTGCTTAGATTCTGGGACTTCAATTTGGAAACTATTTCCTCTTTATTCCAGCGTGACCTTAGTTATTAAAACATTCTACAGTCTGTTGTGGTTGAAATGTGACCCTGAGAAAGGTTTTTCTGTCACAGTTTATTTTATAATCACAGCATGACTGCACTGAGGTTAAATTGAATAAAGCCTTTGGACACATAGGCTTGAATGTTATGTCTTTGAACTAAAAGCCCTGAGACTTCCTACCAGAACAAATTCTTAGATAAAATCAGTTTAGATTTTGAGGTCTTAAACTTGCTGCAGCACCTTTAGCACTGAGAGCAACAACATGATTTGTACTGTGAGTTATTTAGCAGTTTCTAACAGCAGTATGGCAACCATCAATCCCATAGCAGAGAAGCATCAAATCACTCACAGTGGTTGTCTTGCCATTTTCTGGTTCTGCTGCAACACCTCAGTGGTGTTTCGATCTTTAGGTGCTTTTTAGATGGTGTGAAGATTTGTTTTTCTGCCGTTTAAAATCATTTAAACTTCTCCAGTGCCCATATGTCCAAACACAATAAAATGCTTGTATATCACTGGCTATTACTGGCTTTTGGAGCGATATAGATTGAGAGTTGGTTATGGTTATGGTTGCTGTAAAGATTATAAAGTTTGATTACATTACGCACTAAACATCACTGAAAGTAAAACAAACAAACAAACAAAAACACTATACTGTGCAAGTCTTGAGCCACCCTGTATTTCTTTGTGTTTTGTTAGGAATATTGGAAAAATGTGCAGCCATTTACTGAAACGTGCAAGCATACATGGAAATACAGTGTATACTGTAAGGCAAAAACAGAGTTTGTACACTTCTAACGAGCTTGAAAGTCAACATTTCGTGTGAACACCTTAATTCTTCAACTCTTTTAGGCAGTTTTCTTGTATTTTCTTTAAGTAGTCTTCAGAAATTGTTTTCCAGGCTTCTTGAATGACATTCAAAGGTCTTCTTTGGATCTTGTCTATCTTTTGATCAGTTCTCACAAGATGATCCCACACTGCTTGAATAATGTTGAGGTCCAGGCTCTGTGCAGGCCAGACCATGACTGACAGTGTTCCATTGTGTGTTTTCTATCCAGGAATGCTTTTTATGCATTGGCAGTGTGTTTGGGATCATTATCATGCTGAAAAATGAAGCTGTTGCCATTGAGATGCTTTCCAGATGGTATTCCATGGTGGATCAACATTTGATGATACTTTTCTGCATTCATAAATCCATCAATTTTGACAAGCACCCCAACAGCTCTCGTTTAAATGAAGCCTCAAACCATGACATAGTCTCCACTGTGTTTTACAGATGCTTGTTGACACTGTTTTGTACCTCTCTCTGACCTTCTCTGACAATTTTAACCAAAACTTTCAAATTTGGATCAATGGTTTTTTTGCATTCTCGCTTCAGCTAAGACTGTTTCTGATGCTTCAGTGAAAAGTAGATGGATCAGCTGAAGGGCCAGATGCATCTATGCTGTTTTGTTTTTTGTTTGTTTGTTTTTTTGTTTTTGTTTTTTTTTTGGGGGGGGGGGGGGGGGTCGGCCTAACACTTCTTTTGTCCTCCCATTGTCCAGTTTTCACACCATGCCGAGATATGCCAAGTTTTCAGCTAATAAATCTTTGGGAATCACCTTGTTGCTACAAAAACAAGGTGCCTAAACATATAATTTGGTTCTTTGTTAAGTTCTTCCTGTGAATTAGGGACCTTTTTAATGCTTGAATGGTTCAAGCTCGAGAAACAGAAAAAAGAAATCCTCTGAAAATGGTTGGGAACAAGCACTAGATTGAAAATGAGTGAAAAAGCTTCCAGTGTCCAAAGGAAAACTCTGAAAGCCTGGAGAACATTTGCTCAAGACCACTTTAAAAATTCCTTGGGAGCAAAATACAAGCTGCTCAAAAAAATTAAAGGAACACTTTTAAACAAGATTATAGAATAGAGTCAATTAAAGATAAGTAGCAGAGGGAGTTGTTGATCAGTTTCAGCTCCTTTGGTGTTGATGAAATTAACAACAGGTGCACTAGAGGGGCAACAGTGGGACAACCCCCAAAATGGGAATGGTTTTACAGGTGGAGGCCACTGACATCAATATGTGCCTTTGTCAGAAAGTTTGCTGTGTCTCCCAGCACAGTCTCAAGAGCATAGAGGAGATTCTAGGTGACTGGCAGTTACCCTAAGAGAGCTGGACAAGGCCATGAAAGGTCTTTAACCCATCAGCAGGACGGTTTTAAATTACTTGTTATGAGTAAAAGTAACTCAGATATTTTGTGTTAAAGCAGCTTGGATGAATAAAGCCCAAAATGCTCTGATTTGATTAAAAGGAAACATAACATGACTACCATTTTTTTTTGGGGGTGGGGGGGGGGGGGCTTTATTTGACAGTCAGCGGTGAAGAGAGACAGGGAAGTCACGCAGGATGGGATGCTAACCTGCACCATCGGCACCGCCATGTGGCATGCGTGGTCATTGAGCCACCCAGGCGCTCATGAGTGCCTCTTTTTTTTAAATCTACAAATGTACTTATACAAACATTATTTGTTAAAATAGTGAATTTTCTGTGAATCAACTTATTCAAGTTACTAATTTAATTATTCTATCTTTTTGATATGACCAACATCAAATCTTTACACTTTGAGGGATCATTAACAATTATCTGCATATTTGGTATGTGATTATTTAAAAACTGAAATAGAAACAACAAATGAAAGATGAAGTGTTGTTTACATTTTTTATAATGATATAAGGTAAACTCCAAGAAAATGAGTCAGTGGAGCAAACTGGAACTACCACAACTTAAAATACTCAACAAATTTAAGTGTACTCAAAGCAACTGAGTTAGAACTTCAGCAATTCATTTTTGATTCTATTTAATTTATGGGAATGAGTGGGTCCAACTTTTTCAGCAGATTAAGTTAAATGAACTTACTTCTTTTATTAAGATATACTGTTAGGTTTTATAGTGTGGTTTGGTGGTGGGTCAGCGATGGCCTGGGACACACAGACCTCTACAACCTAAGCAATGACACCCTGACTGCCATTAGGTATCGGGATGAAATCCTTGGACCCACTGTCAGACCCTACGCTGGTGCACAACAATGCCCAACCTTATGTGGCAAGACTAAGCAGCCAGTTCCTGGAGGATGAAGGAACTGATACTTTTGACTGGTCCCCACACTCACCTGACCTAAATCCAGTAGAACACCTCTGAAACATTATGTTTTGGTCCACCTGACTTTGCCAGGTTGCAGTGATGCCCTGGTCCAGCTCTGGGAGGAGATCCCCCAGGACACCATCCATGGTCTCATTAGGAGAATGTCCCAACATTGTCAGCAATGCATACCAGCACGTGGGGTCCATACAAACTACTAAGTCCCTTTTTTTGAAGTGCTGCAATGAAATTTTGTCAAAATGGACTAACCTGCTGCATCATTTTTTTCAGTTTGATTTTGAAGCTGTCTTTAAATTCAGCTGTCTGTAGGTTGATAATTTTGATTTCCATTGAAAAATGTGGAATCCTTTCATTCCTAACACATTACCCGGTCCATATCAGTATAGATATCAGCATGATTTTTTCCCCATTGAGATCTGATGTAATTTCAAAGAGTTCCTTTAATTCTTTTTTTTTTGAGCAGTGTATAAAGAAGCGAGGGCCTGCTCAAAACTTTTGTATAGTACTGTAATTAAAATTTGTTGCCAATGCCAAGGATAGAGATGAAGCTTTTTAAGTATGTGTAGCCAGTGTGTTTGACTGTGTGTGCATTTGCTCACATGCATTTTTAAACAGCAGTGCCACAGGGCTTTTAGGTAGTTTCAAGGACAGTCTAATTGTTACAATATTGTTGCAATTCCCTCCACAGTCCTGATCTCAGCATCTAATCAACAAAGGGTATATTTTACCCGACCTTTGTATGCCCGTGTGTTTGCGTGTGTGTGATATTTTGCTTGTTGGTAAAAATATTCTGTGTGTGGTATAATTAGTGGTCTTAATAACATAAATGACTCAAAGGTAACCACTGTGCAGCCAGCTGCATTTTTACCTGAAGGCTGTGGTTGTAAATAAATGCAGTTCTAGCTGTTAAACTTAGGCCAGCTTTTTGAGCTCTGGGAGAGGTTCTAGTGGAAAATATGTTTTAAAAATGTCATGTTGTTCTTTATTGTTTAGCTGACTGCTTTCAATTAAAACTGATAAACTGGGATATGACAGAAGTGAGTGATTCACGTACCGTGCAGTAACAAACTAAATTTTCAAAGTTTTCATCACGATTAGGGCTCCAGCTAACAAGTATTTCATTATTGGTTATGCTCTTAATGATTTTCTCAATTGTCCATCCTGCTTGCAAAATGTGAAGAAACAGTGAAAAATGACTATAATAATTCCCCAGAGCCAAGCTGCCTTTCATTGACAAATTGTTTTAGCCCTAGTCATTATGTATAACTCAATTTGCTTCTGACATGTATTTTCATGGCACTGGACTATAAATAGAGATAAGAACATGCAGTCCTGTTAAAGGCTGTATTATCTGCACATATTAACACAGGATGTATTTTTTTTTCTAATTTTTTTTCCTTTTATTTTTTTTTTCCAATCTCAAATGACCAGCGGAAAATGAAAAGCGCTCATGTTAATGACCTTAAGTATGTGATGTTTTCTTTAGCAATAAAGCAAAAACCTGTTTTGAACAGTTATGGTGGACATTTTCTGGCAGTACTGAAACATTACAAGGAAAATCATGCTGTGAAAACAAAGTTCATGTTCTTTGTTTTGCAAATAGAGTCTGAGAACAGAAAATATTTGTTGTAGAATTTCTTCACTTTAGAGGCTCATTTTACTGAGTGCTTCATAGACAGGATACTGTCTGTGTCTGGAACAGGAAGAGAGTGAAATGGTGAAAGGGTAAGAGTTCATTCTATACTTTTATTTATATATATGCTGGAGTGTTACCTCTTTGTAGCTTAGTGACTAAACCAAATTCACAGTGTGCACAGGTACACTAAGTGTATGATTTTTGTTAGATTATAATGAAAAATCCAACAGCAAACTATATCAAAATGCCAGCCCACTGGCCTTCCCTGACATCTGAATGTGGATTTTGTGGTTCTTTAAAAGAGAGGGCTGTGGCAGACAAAAAAAAATAATGAAAAAGGGAAAACATCATCGTTCTGAGCCACACGCTGAGTGAGTACTTTGTGTTGCTATTTAAATATATATTTTTCTTTTTCTTTTTTAATACAAATAAATGCATCACTATTAGCACTCAAGTGACAGAGGTGCTTTTCTGAGTGGTGAATTAAAATGTGAAGAATCACTCCAATTACCCCAGTGGTGGCCTTTTAGTGACAGGGCTTCTAATTAGTGCAAGAAGTATCTATCTCTATGGAGAATAATGAGAAGAGCAAAGAAATGCTGTGAATGGGAAAGTGTGGGTCACTGCAGCTCTAAGTCTCTAAGAGGGGTCCTTATGTGTAATTAACATGATGGGTTGGTTTAAACATGTAGAAAAAAATAGCTGTAATTGAGTCTTATCCCTACAAATGGAAATGAAGATAGGAATCAATGCTGCAAAAGAAATATTACTTCTTGACAGTTCAGGCAGGGATGATGAACATATATAGTGGATCCATTAGCGACGATGCTGTAATCTGAAATGTCCTCAGGAGAGAATGCTTAGAGGGTTTTTGCTTTTTCATTAACAGAAAAGGAGAGTATAACTTAGTGCGCCCAGCCAATTTGTTTGAGCCCATGCTCTCAAATATTTTACATGTAAATTGCTATATTTCATAGTAATGCTACCACTTCGTCACCAGAAAATGTGCTCAATCCCCCACAATACCACAAAGAATGTAGTCAGGCTGCCCGTTCCATTTCTGGTTTGTGCTCTTAAAACAGACTTTAGCTGGCAAACATCAACTGAAATGCAGGCTTCTTCCGTTGCACTTGCTCATTAAGTTGCTGTATAGAATGCATAGAAACAATAACAGCAGCACTAAGTCATACCGAACCAGCCCAATTCATAGGAGTAATTAAAATTATGTTTTAGTCTGCATTTCTTTTATTGGTTTGGCTGTCCCAGGTTAATAATCCTTTGTCTAATGCTTCCTCAGAAGTATGTTACTGCTATCCATCTGTTCTGCAGCGTGGAAGGCTAAACAGCTGTGTTTTTATATTTTGACAGAGAATGAGATAGATGAGCCTTTTTTAATATATATATTTTTTGTGAAAATGAAGCATTTTCCGTTGAATGTAGTGCCAAAATGATTAAAGAATAACTGTCATCGGCTTTTATTTGCTTTATCTTATTTGTCACAGACTGGGAGGTTACATTATTCTAAGACTGAAATTGCCCAGTGCCCTCTGCCTCTATTTTTTTAAAATCAGTGTTAAAATTCACTGTAATAAATGGAAACATTGTGTGCGTATGTGAGTGCACTGAAGACAGCATCACTCCTTAGTCACCACAGGCTTCTGCGTTTTGCCACAGTGAAGTGAGCTGTCGTCAGCTGTCATTGGTTGTCTCATTTTTTTATACAAGCTCAACAGAAATTACAGGGCGAGTGGCATTTTTTTAACCAGTGCTGACAGATTGAAGACAAAGACTATAGGAAAGCATTGATGTGGCGGGTGTAATATTACTTATAGGTCTCTCAAGCTTGCTGCAGTTGTAAAATGAGAAAAATCAACCGGTGTGATAGGCTGAGGTTTCCTTCAGTCTATCAGTGTTGCTCGGGAATGTAAAATTCACCACTATCACTGAGACAAGCTGGTGTTGTGTTGTGTTATGCTCATGTCCTGTGCTCTGATATTGGAAGCGATGCTGGCCACTGATTGAGGGAGCCATTGTGTGCATGTCATCCACATGACAATTATAAGTTCAACTTTAATAATATCTTTTTTTGTAAAATGCTGTCATGCAAACATTAAAGCGTTTCTTATGACTTTGTATCCAAGAAAGGGGAAGAAAGGTGATTTAGGTGACTTTGACCGTAGCATGGTTGTTGGTGCCAGGCAGGTATTTCAGAAACTGCTGATTTACAGAGAATGGTCAACAAAAGAGAAAATATCCAGTGAGAAGCAGTTCTCTAGGTCAAAATGCTGTGTTGATAGCAGAAGACAGAGGAGAATATCCAGACTGCTTCGAGATGATAGGAAGGCAATAGTAACTCAGATAACCACTCAATACAACCAAGGTATGCAGAAAAGCATCTCTGAATGCACAACACATCAAGCCTCGAAGCAGATGGGCTACAGCAACAGAAAACAACACTGAGTGTCACTCCTGTCAGCTAAGAACAGGAAACTGCAGCAAATATTTGCATGGGCTCACCAAAACTGGACAATTTGACGTAAACCAGCAGGATAACAAAAGCTCAAATCATGTCAGACTAGTTTTTTGAAAAGAACAATGAGTTCACTGTACAGATCTCATTCCAAAAGAGCATCTTTAGGTTGTGTTGGAACAGTAGAGTTACATCATGGCTCAGCAGCATGCAAAAGGGGTCCAACGCAATACTAGCAAGGTGTACCCATGACCCATGAGCATATATTCTATCAAAATGAGCTGTGCAGGGAAAGAAACTGGAATCTGTGTGTAATGACTCTGCTTTGTGGGTGCTAAGTAGGATCTATGGAAACCATTCATCATTTTCCTCTTTCTTAGTACCTCTTTTTCCTCTTGGCTCACCATGCTGCTTTACACTGGTACCATATTGACAGTTTACACAGTGTGGGCACACTGGATATGGGGTGTAGAATTGATTAAATGTTCAATATGAACACAGACTTTTAGAATAAGATAGATGGCCCTGACAAAAAAGATACAAGGAGGTGAAAATGAACTCGGATGACATGCATGCACAGACATAAATGCACACTTATACCTCTATATATAGTGTCTGAAAATGAAGCTGGAATTTCATTTTACATTTTTTTTTTCCTACTCCACAGATAAACCTGCAGAGGAGAATGAGGGTCACAGGCCTAATTACCCAGGGTGCAAAGCGTATCGGCAGTCCAGAGTACGTCAAGTCTTACAAAGTAGCCTACAGTGACGATGGGAAGACCTGGAGAACATACAAAGTCAAGGGCAAAGATGAGGATATGGTGAGACACTTGCACACAGACACAGGCGTACGCATCAGTTGTCACCCATTGCTTCTTGTTCTGTAGTAGACAGACAAAGTACACACTCATACATGCGCGCACACATCGACTAGAGACTGTGCACTCAGTCAAGGACAGGGTGGAGGACATGATGAGATGGCTTTTTAATTAGCTAGCACACACCGGGCCCATCCTGCTGCCCCTTACCCCCCTCTACTTTTATGACTTCTAGATTGAATTTTTATACTATTTGGGGATGAACAGCCACCAAATAGGCCACAGAGCATTCTATCATTCCTGACAGCAAGCCGCTGCTGTCCTCTCTTTGGCCGAACTCCGAAACACCCAGACCTCCAAACTTATTAGCAAATATATTATCAGATTTGTACACTCTACGGCTGGACTTTAATATTATGTGCTCATTTAGAGCTCAACTTTTTTTCTTTTTTTTTTTTGATCAGTCAATGCTGGACATACAGAAAAGAAAAAAATGTCTGTGTTTGTACATTCTGTGCTCAAATCATATAGTTTCTGTCAGGCTATCTTCAGCGATTTGGATGAAACACTCCAGAAGGTAAAGTGATGTAATTGGAGCACTAATTTAAAATACACCACTGTTCTTATGAATTACTGGCTCAAATGGTGCGAGAAATTGTCTATTTTTCCCTGTAATTCTAGCTCATTGACCTTGAATGACAGCAATTTGTTGAGTATGGAGTAGACACTAGAGACAGCAGCAGATAGACTGCCACATTATTGCAGACTGATCTGCTTCACCATCCTCCCCCACCCCCCATCTGCTGTTATTTCATCCCTTACAACAGATTTTCAGAGGAAATGTCGATAACAACGCTCCATCAGCCAACTCCTTCACCCCTCCCATTGAAGCCCAGTACGTGCGCATTTACCCCCAAGTCTGCAGGAGGCACTGTACTTTACGCATGGAGCTGCTCGGATGTGAGCTAACAGGTGAGTGTGATTTCATCATCCAACTGAATACACTAATCATCATCATTATCATAAATAAATCATACATAATTTGGAAATCCACTCCAGTATGCCTCTTGCACAGTTGTTCCACTTTGCACTTTTTTTTTTCAAGTATTATCAGCGCTGAAATATGTTTTTGGGGGGTTGCTGGGGTTTGATGTTAAAAAAAAAGAAAAAAACAGTTTAGAGCATATCTGCTTTTGTTGTTGCCAGGCTGTTCTGAACCACTGGGCATGAAGTCAGGCCATATCCAGGACTATCAGGTCACAGCCTCCAGCATCTTCAGGACACTCAACATGGATATGTTCACTTGGGAGCCTGGGAAAGCCCGTTTAGACAAACAGGGCAAGGTCAATGCTTGGACAGCTGGTCATAGTGACCAGTCACAGTGGCTACAGGTAAGATGTAATCTGAGCCAAGTCTGTTATCTGTTGCAGCTACTGTAGAGATAAATCAATATATTAGCGGGAAAATGAACAACAGACAGCCCTGCTCTTGCAGATAGCTGGCTTTCACTCTGATGAAGGATTAGCTCTTACCTCACTGGCATAGTAATTGATGGTTGTGCATGGTAATGCATGCCAATGGATTCAATTATATTTCATAGGGAAGGACTTCACTGTTCATGCCAGCTGAGAATTAAATTATCTATTAAAATCCTACCTTTGTTAGCTAGTTCTCAGTATCCTTCTTGGAAACAGGCTGTAATAGGTAGTAAATTCTGTTTATTTCCATGTCAGTCTTTTTGAACACCCACACTGCCTCAGTTGGAAGAGTTTAGCCCTGTTATCACTGGCTGCAGTCCAGGCTTTCTATCTCTATGAAACCAGCCCATGTATTTGTTTTCATTACAGAAGTGAAGGCTAAACATGTCTCCTGAAAGGGACAAGATACGTCTCTAAGTGAACGTTTACCTCCCAGTCTTTCTGTTTAACAATATGTGAGATTGATGGTGGCTAAGGGAGTTTCAGATAGATATCAATAAGACTCAGTCAGGCTCAGAATTCCCTCATGTATGGCCTCATATTGGATTTTTTTTTTTTTTATTAAAAAAAGTCATAAAAGCTTTTTGCTTTTAAAGTGAGAAACCAGATCTTACTTCATGCTGTAAAAGTGATAGCATAGAAGAAAATGTGATGTGGATTATCTCATCAGGGAATTGAAGATCAGAGTGATTTCTTTGATTTCTTGGCCTTTCTAGCAGACTCGCTCGCACATACCCCCCTCCCTAGCAGTGACACAGTTAACGTTCTGTAGTCATACTGACTGGTCTGGCTCTTATTAGATTGGTCGGGTCTTGATTCAGACATGTTTTTTATTACGCTGAAAGCTTTTTTTAGACAGTGACGGCACACAGGGCTGTATGTCGATGGAGACAGGTGCTTAGGCAGGCTCCATCCATGCTAGGGAGTTTGGCTAAGCAAAATTGATTGCTTTGGGTAAAAGGAAACTTGCAGTCTCATATTACATGCTGTGCTGGCAGGAAAGAGGAGATGCCATACAGACAAAGTGAGAAAATCAATGGCTCCCATTGCCAAGGACCATTTCTGTGCGCACAAGGATATACAATATCCAGCTTTTAAAAGTCGGCATTTGAGAGTCCCATACTGTAAAGTCTATTGATACAGCTGTTTGTAATGACCATTTTAAATATTTAGCGATCATCTTATACGCATTTGTTAAACTCCTACTATAATTAGTGTCCTCTTTCTACTCGTTGCCATGGCAAATAACTGATTCACAGTGGCATTACTGAACGACTTAAAACCTCACAGACTAATGGAATTAATCAGCCTTAATGATAAAATAAGTATTCCTATTAATCAAGACAACCGCTCTTTTGCAGATTGGACACAGTGTAAAAACCTTCTGCATGCACCATATTATATAACATAGATTCCTTAATGTAAACAACAGAAATGATTTGATATACAGATTTTATCTTTAGCCTTTTACTCTCATCAGAATATCTTCTACACATTTCTAACAGATATTGGCCTGATAATAACTCCAGCTCAGGCAGTTGTGACAATGGGCCAATCTGTTCCATTTTTTTTAACATATCATGGAGGAAGGTAACAACTGATGAGTATCAGCTTAGGTACTGATACATATATACTAAGCCGTGGCTCAGTAAAACAAATTTTAGACCAAACACAATGAAATATGCCACTCCTGATGCATTCACACTCAGGTGCTGTAATGAAGGTTGTTGGAACAACAACCTAGCACAGATTGTCTTACCAATTTCAGATGATACGCCCTGTTGGATGTTAAGCCTTTGCTTGCATTCAGAATGCAGCCAGTTAATCTGAAGACACCTCAAAGTAAATGTTCAGTAAATGCAAATGTTGATTAGGTTAGACCGAGCAGTCACCGTTAGGCTGGGTGAGTCTGATGTGTTGTAGATGTAGTCTGTATCTTTCCCTAGCTAAAGTAATGGATGAATCCTGAAAGGCTATTGAAGTAGCACCTTTCTGCTTATTGAACGCTGGCATTTGTCAAGCCAATGAGTCTTTGGTCAGGAGAGAGGACATCAACCAACCAATCGACCAGTAAATGTGGAAAGTACGTCCCTAAATAATGTACTGTCCTTAAAATGAAAAAAGTAAGACATTTCTCCACTTAGTAATCACATTTGTTATAATTATTTGATCTAACTGTGCAATTAACATTCTGTAGTTAGTAATATTTTTACCAGACTAATGCTCAACAATTACATTCCTTTTAATTTTGCCAGAGCAAGCTTTTATGTGTTAAAAAAAAAAAGCACCGAGAGCTGGACCTCTCGGTCACCCAACAAGCTAAAGCTATTCTGTTCTGACAGGGGATAAAATTACACAGACGGAGACTAAACCAGAACATTTCAAGATGTTTTCAAGAGAGGAGCTGAAGCTGTCAGACGGAGCTGCCAAATGTTTGAGCTGGCATAAGCTGATTAGTTAATTATGCACATTAACATGTCCACATTGCAGAGAGAAATTGCTAGAGAGACAGTTGCTACTTTCCAGTTTCATAGTGGTTCTGTTACAGCAACAAGTGTGCTGCAAATTTCCTGACAAGCACTGTTCAGGACTGTGAAGAGTTTTTACTGTGGATTATGAGAAACCATGCCTCAGACAAACAAGTAAACAAGTTTGAAATGAAGTGGTTTTGTCTCTTCCCTCATATTTAATTTGGTCGCAGTTAACAAATGACTTGGCAAGAACGCCGAAACCTGCATTTGCATCTCATGTCGTAGGCAGCACTGAACAGGTTCTGGGTTTTCTAGTCAAGCCATTTGTTGACACTCAGCTACACTACTGGTATTGATATACATTTATTAGAACTCGCTGTTACGAATAACATAAACTTGTTGTTTTGTTGTAGTTGTTTTTTTTTATTGCCCTCTGGCTATACACAGCCTAATGACAGCCGGTTAAACTGTAAATAAAATGAAATTACAATATTTAAGATCATAATACAAATAAACACAAATTTAGAACCTTTCACTATAAACCGTCTGAATAACTCACATTTAAGGTTGTGCTAGATTAATCACTTATAACTCTGAGATTCAAATTCAGCATTTAAACACTTTACAATCTCTAACATTACATTTTCCAGGTTGATAAACTGTCAAGACGCTTAGCTTTATACTCTAAACAAATGCAACAACACATCAGATTACACATTATGAGGATCTTACAGATCTAAACACAAAATTAAACCGAATTTGTGCATCTCACGGATATTCTGATTGAATACAGCGACATATCTCCTTTGAAAACCCATGCGGGAAAACGTATTTCACTTTTATGCAAAACAACGATAGTTTACATCTTCAAAACAACACAACGTCCGTTTACACAATTAAACAAATGTTTGACAATAATCAGATCAACTTACCACATTGGGGCAATGTTATTTGGATAGTTAAGTGACAGGTTTAATCTTTGTCTGCTTTGTTTTTTCTGTTTGGCTCTCTGTAGCTGAAAAGGCTATCGTGTCTCTTTCTTCCTTGCACGTCAGACAGCACAAAAATGTAAACAATGATTGGAGCCCTCTAGTGGAAGGGAGTGATACCAACACTCGCAGAACCTTCAGGAACTTAAAATGCTTCAGCACAAGGAATTCATTTCACAATAAATGCTCTTTGCATTTATTGTGTTTTTTTTCTTGTATTATTCCTTAAATTGTGTACCTTCATTACAATGTGCTCTATATCTGTAAAGTAAATAATTATCAGATGCAGCCACACATTAGTGGGACATGTAATACACTAATGCATGGTGTTGTGTAAGCATGGCCTTGTGTAGACATAGGTAATGCAAAATACATCACTTAATTTGCAACTTGTTATATTTATTTGTAGCCTGCGAAGGTTACAAAACAAGTTATCAGCACGATTCTGGTCTGGTGGTTCATTTGTTATCCCCTGTCTCCAAGGTTTTCACACCCAATTATCTCCTTAAAATGATGAATATGTGTGGTGTGCAGCTGTGGCACCCCAATAATCACCTCAGCCTCTGATGATACAGAGTGAGCTCAGTATGTGTGAAAACTTTGAAAGAAGTACAGTACCCCCTTTTACTAAAGGGACTAATGCTTTACTCAGCAAACAGTCAAACATTCATCTAAACTTAGAGTCTAGCATTAGATTTTATGGATTCAAGCACAGCATCGATGCTGACGACTCAGGGTTTCTGTGGTTTCTATAAGTAAATCCCACTGATCCATCAGTTATATTTGTGAACAAACACTGCTGTTTACACTGTATTAGACAGATTTGCCCAAATATTATCACTGTTTAGTTTGTAGCATGGGTTTATTGAATGCAGGGCAGTGAAGTTACAGGATCACAAAAAAAAAAAAAAAAAAAGAGAAACTGTAAACTAACATGCAGAGCAGAGCACACATAATTAATGTGAACTATGATAGTGGGGGTTTACTTAGGCGGATGCTGATGAGGTAAATATTGGCAATGCAGCAGGTAAAGTACTGCATGCTCAACCGGAGAAAACACACTGGGCAAAGACAGGGGAAGCAATATGAAGTGGCACAAGAACTGTCAAAGACACAGCTGGGATCAAGGTAGCTAGTAGTAGCACTACTTTATACTGAATACGTTTCTTGAATGCCAATATTATGTGCAGAAATAGAGGGTGGATTTTAAAGAAATGACTCTCATCCTAAATGGCTGTGATGGTCAGAATAAACTATTCTGATCCAAAAAATTTAAATTCAGTAGGGTTGGGAAGTTGGCAATCATCAGGAAACATTACAGGGTGTATGACAGAATTGGGTTTCAGCCATTTATTTCTTGACTTTGGCCAAATCAGCCTGTGCAGTCAGTGCTTACTAAAAATGATGAAGGCCAGCCAGGAGATAGTTTGGTCTCTCCCGTTTTTTTGGCTTTGACAAAAGCCCAACACTGTCACCAAAGGACATTAGAGACAGACATGTAATGACAGTCTGTCACCCACAGACAAACACTCTGAATGTAGCAAGAGGGTAGCTCAACCTACAGCATGTTACATAATCATCATTGCATCATCAGGATCTGGTACATATCTCCATCCATTCTTTGTATTTGTGAATCACTATGAATGAAATACCAAGCTTTATGACTGCCTGCAGAAGCTCGGTGCATATGGCGGAGGATAGTAACTGGTGGTTTGTTTGGTTTGGTTGCCCTGGTTCATTTCTCAAGAAATGGACCATGTGTTAACAGAGCAGTCCTGACCTGTGAAGTTTTTATCTGAAGCCTTCTCAGTTTATATGAGCATTGCTTTAATGCTTGTTCCTTAAAAACATCATGTTCTAGGATGGGTTAGTGACCCGGCTATATTGCTGTGTTTTTTTATGGGAAAAATACTTTTCACTCAGTTGAGCACCTCTTTGTGATTTGCATATTTAAGAAAGTTAAAGGATCCCTCAATGTCATGGAGACAATGGCAATGCTACCTTCACATACTTAAGGCATTTCGTACAGTATTAATGCCTTTTAGGGAAGTAAGATTCCCAGAGAGAGAAGTGTAAAAGTCACTAAGCACTGTTCATCCAAGGCAAGTGGATATATTTAATTCATGGTCCAATGCTCTTAATATGAAGCACGTCTTGAATCCAGAGTCTGTCAGGACCAAAAAGGGATGGCCGTGGTTATACCAGAGGAGACTCCCAGCAGGCTTAATGTGAGAGATTAGTCTCATCGTGTTCAGGATAGGCACAGTACAAGCAGCATTTCAGATAGATACAACCTAACATTTAAAATGGAATGATCAGACTATTGCTCAGCTGTAACCGGTCGTGTTCTTCTTCTCTCCTTATCCTCGTCTTGAAATTCACGGAGCAGTCTCTGTTTCATTAATATCCTCAGTGTTCATTCATAGTAACCCTATTATTTCATTGCTATGTGCGGTTGATAATTAAAGATGCGGTGGTTAGCACCGTTGCCTCACAGCAATAAGGTCCTGGGTTTGAATTCAGTGCCTGACTGGAGCCTTTCTGGGTGGAGTGTGGACACGGGGCTTCTTCCAGCAGTCCAAACACGTGTTGGGTTAATTGGGGATTCCCAATTGGCCGCAGGTGTGAATGTGAGTGTGAATGGTTGTCTGTCTCTCTGTCTTAGTCCTGAGACAGACTGATGACCTGTCCAAGGTGTAACCCACCTCACACTCTATGACAGCTGGTGCAGGCTGCAACCCCTTCATGACCGTGCATTGCATAGGCAAAAGAAAGTGGATGGATGAATGGATGGATGATAAATGAGTGAAGCAGATTTGTGTGAATTTTAGGGAGCCAATAACACATGTAACCTTACAGCAAATAACCACTGACCAATTAATACATGTTTAAAAAGAGAGATCAAAGGGAGAAGCAGCAGAAGAAGTGGACATAAAGCAAACTCAGAAAGCAAACATTTAAATAAAAAAGATTTTGCAAACAGCAGTATTAATGGATTTTAGCTTAAAGTGTAACTTTTCAGTGTGCTGCAGGTCGTAACAATTTAAACAGTGGTAAACCAGTTGAAATAAATGTTTGCTGTATTGTTGTGGACAAGGATCCAGGACCCATGATCTTGCAATCATTTAGCTTGTCTTTAGCTGTGTCCAATATCAGGGGCAGCATCCTTCGAAGGACCTGGTCTACGTAGCTCCTTCTGAAACCATCAAGGCTGGAAGTGAGCGGCTGTGAAATTGGATGGTCTAGTTTTCATATCTGCGTCACCTGCACTTACTTCAGCATAGCTGCTGTCCTGACCTGTCCTGACCTGACCTCGCAAATTACAGCTGTGGAAATGATGCTGTTAAAACGGAGCCCAAACTTCTGCTAGTTTTTTGTTTTTATTATTATTATTTATTTATTTAATGTCAGCTTTAACTTAAAATAAGCTATTAAAACACGTATAGCACATTTCTACATCAAGGAATAAAGATGAGCGAATGATTCATTTCCACATATACTGACAGCTCTCCAGTAAGACATTAAATTAAACTATCCAGTTATGAAGCTTCACTTTAATCTCAGCCAACCTGGTTTGCTCAGGAACAAATGAAATACTGAAATAAACTCAATATCAGCTGTTAGATATCCTCTGATTAAATTACGTGTTTAACTTGCACTCAGCAGCAAATACCAGTGGGGGTTTGAAAACGATGTGCCGGGAGTCAGGCGTTCTCTCTGGGTATTGTGAGCCTCGACTGCCTGGTCAGCTGAAAGCTAGTTGTTAAAGGAGTGGGAACGGACAATTAAGCGATATCTTTATAAACCGAGCAGATATTTGAGGTTTACACATCTACATTCTTGCCTCAATGCTGCGCAATTAATCCCATCTTCAAATCTAGGGAAAAGAAAGACACATTCATCGACCGCATTTGGAAGAGCCTTTGACTTTGGACAGCCTTCGTCGCCTCACTGTGGCGTAATCAGCCTACAAATGCGGCCTTCGAAGGATACAGCCCCTGAATTTGGACGCAGCTTTCATCTCGCTAACTCTCACAGACATGTTAGCATCAGTAATGTTCAGTGCCGCAGTCAGTAAAGTTGTATTTATAAACTGCAGAAAAAAAATTATATCTGAATGAAAGAGTGTGATCTCCCACCTGAAAAATTACACCACCACTTATCTAAACCAAAGATCCAGCTCATCACTCCACTTACCTTGTTCCAGAGTAGCCATGCATCAAAATTAGTGCGCAAACATACACATACACATCTGTGGACATTCCTTCATTCATTAGATAGAATTGTATAATCGGATCTGAACGTTAAAGTCAGTAAATTAATTTCAGACATATTAGTTATTGATTATAATCTTGAATTTGTTTTGTTTATTCTCGGAAAGTATTCATCAGTCTTAATCGTTTGAAAGTGTAATTCATAGTCTAATTCAAAATGTCCTTGTACTTTAAAAGTGCATTAATTAATAGACTATTGAAGTAAATCACCCACAGTGTTTGTTCATAAAGCATTAGTGCACGTTGATACTTCACATAGAGAAGTTTCTCATGTGGATCAGAGACAAGAGCAAACAATAAGTAGTTGTGATGCAAGATTGATTCCTGCTTAGTGCCTGTGAGCATGCATTTGATATAATCAAACCGGGGTATTATCATTTCACCAATTTTGCCGAGCACAGCTTCCTAATCAAATCGCTGCTTCAAATACAGCACTGCTGACAACAAACTCTATTTCTTTTAATCAATAGAATTAGCTGGGTGTTTGTCTCATCCATCCACAGAGGAGAATGGCTTTAATTTGTCCCATTGAAACTCTCATCTCTTCTTGAGTGTTTATGCAGCAAAGATGAAGTGTGTCCTTTCTAAAAAAAAAAACAAAAAAAAAAACAGAAAAGCTGCCTCAGAGAGAGTAAAGGCATTGTGGCATGAAAGGATTTAAGAGGGATTCTTATTGTCTGGCATAGCAGTGATCGTGTCTTTATTTCAAGAACAAAAGACTAGCACTTTGTTGCAAAAACTTGCATGAGACAGTAAGAATTCACTGGGAACTTTAAAGGGTGAGTCGCTGTCTTCTGTGTCCTTCAGGCGTGATCCCTCGCAACGGACAACTGTTTTTACAACAAATGTTAGGCAGCACAAATGTGGGATCCTCTTAATCCAGCATTTCTTTATAAATGTATTACTGTCATATTGATCTGGTTGAAACTAGATAAAGGCACTCATCCCTGTAGATTGGACTATTCAGCATTCTAATCACATTCTCTATTTCTGGCTGTGCAGCTTTTTATCATTATTTGTCCTACTGCACTAAATACAAAACTGAATCAATAGGAATAACACCTGCAGCTAAATTTTCTTTCTGAACTAATGGAAGAGAGAGACTGCTACAGGGCGAACATATCCAATGGGTTTCTGTTGCAGTCACTGAGAAGTGAATAAGCATTTAGCCACTGAAGCTGAAAAAATTTTTTAAGCATGAACTCCATGAACGCTGATCTGCCAGGCCGCTTCCATGCTTGTACAGGTGGAGTTCATCCAAAATAGCAACACGTCCTCAATCCAAACGCAAGTATCTGTCGTTTCTGCAGGACTTGAAATACTACCTATATGTACGTTTCCAAAATGAGCGCGCCCACCTGAAGGTGCTATTCCAGTCAGCATGCCGAAGTATCGAAGGGCAAAATTCTGAAGTGCACTTTGAGTGCTCAAGTACTCAACTATATATATATATATATCAACTATATATATATATATATATATATATATATATATATATATATATATATATATATATATATATATATATATATATATATATATATATATATATATATATATATATATATATATATATATATATATATATATATATATATATATGTATTGTATTAGTCATAAAACGTGCTTGCAGAAACGACCAATATCTATGTTTTTTCAAGGAGGACAGGCTGCTAAATAATATTAGCCAATCAATTTTCAGGGTAAATATTTTTTTTTGTTGTTTTTTCTTTTGGTTAGTTGCTAATAGTGCTTGCCTCAGCTTGGGCTGCAGCACTGCCTGCTGGTTCAGATTTTGTAAGCCAGGTTAACAAATGACCATGGCTCCAAATCCCTCTGCCAGCGCTTGCTTTAGCTGACGTGCCAGCTCAGTTCCAGAAAGGCAAGAAATCTGCACCGTGCAACTGTGGACAGCGTGTGAATGATTTTACAACTTGGGAAGTTTTTTGAATATTAAATGGGATTGCTGTGGGCTCTTATCAGACTTCAGTAGAGAAGCATGTCAGATGGGACACATCTGCTACCGCATATTTAACTGCTGGCTACCCACTCCATATAATTTGAATAGATATAAAAAGTAACTATGTTGATTCAAAAATCTCCCCCCACAGCTGTTGCTAATTTTATTATTTGGAGAACATTATCCAAGAATTTAAGAAGAATTTGCACATTAACTGAAAACGTGCCTGATGTAAATTCAGTCAAAGCATTATCGTCCGAGCCTCACTTCAATCCCGTCCAATACGACTCTTTCTTGGCTCTGTTTTATTCAGCTTCCCTGCAGCTAGTGTGCTGATTCAATTAGCTTCCAAATGAAGTTATAGAGGGGATGGTAAATCCATCTGCTTCTCTGATTTATTTGGGGGTGTTTTTTTTTTTTTTTTTTAGCATTTCCTCCCTCCCACGATATCCTTAAATGTACAGGTCTAGAATCTGTGTAAAGTAACTCATTTGTTCTCATTATCAAACGAAGCCATCTTATCCTTCAACGCCACATCCTGATCCTCGTCTCTCTCTCTCTCTCTCTTCCTCTGTTCCCCTCATTCCCTCTGGCCTAACGCAGGATGCATTTATCTGTTTTATCCCGGGATGATTGATTCATGAGTCTGCAGCAGAGCATGCTGTGGATCTGCAGGAAATGTCAGAAGTGAAGGTGCCAGATCTTAAATCAGTAGCAGCCATTCACTGTGTTTTGCATGTGTATCTTGTGGCTTCAGCGTGTCTGGAAGCAATCGCTTGGCACACAGGGCATCCCCTGCTCACATCCGTACACACAAATCAGACATGTTATTCACCCAGGAGAGTATGGACTGAACTTAAGGAGCAGTGCTACCTGCTAGAGTATTATGATGAATTTAGAATGGTCTGAAGCCAAGTAATGGCTGTGTAGGTATATTATTGCAGCATGTACCTATGTCCATAAATGAAATATGTTTTCTAATTTCATGACTTCCTCTTTATTGCTCATGAGGCACACCAGTTCCATCTTTTCCATTTTGTGCAGTGTGTGTTCATATGCGTCCATACATGTTAGAATTTGATATGAATGTGTTATAGGCCGTGTGGCATGGTGAGATGTAAGTGCAGTTGTCGGAGTAAACGTTTTTTTAAACTGCAGCCTCATTTCCACTACCCCCAGAAAATGTTATCATTGATAGAATGGAAATCCTTACTTAAGGTCATTAAATCATTGCTCACTTTACACTTGCTTAATATTTCAACAGTATGCTCTTCCCACCAGCGTGAGTTACAGATTTGAGTTTAGTAAAGATCACACACGGAGACAGAATGCTTTAGATTTTCGCTGCAAGTAAGTGTCCATCAGATGTCTAGCCATGGTGAGCATTAAACAGAGTGTGAAATTCCCCAAGTCCCTTACTAGTGCACCATCGAGGCCATTTTTTACGCATGTGGATGTGACTTCCTCACTTCACTCATTCTGACATGGAAAGCAGCTGGCTGCAGATGATGTTCTTGGTGCTGTAATAGCTCTAAATGATCCAGATGACCATAGTTGATTTCCTTCCTGTTCCTTTTGCCATGACCAATTCCCTGCTTCAGTGCAACCATTTAGACTTAACTTGACATGCCGAAGTGAGGCTCCATCTGTTTTATGGCTACAGTATGTCATCCAAGGTTTCTAAGAGAGACCTTTTCAGATAGTAATGTTTGTGCTTTGATGAAAGTCTGCTTTTGTTTTGGCGCAAACAGGAATTAAATAATCATTTAATACTCTGAGTATCTACTTTGTATTTTAAAGCATGGAGTTGTTCTGTTAAGTTACATATGGGATAAATGAGGTCTGAAAAACAATGAAAGTATTTTTGTTTCAAGCTGGGACGGTTAAGCGGATCGTCACTTTTCACCCCAGGCCAGATTAAAAATAACAGTATTATCATCATATTTCTCACAACATACTGTAGTAGTTTTAATAAATTATTACAGCCCAACTGATAGAGGATTTTTAAGACTGATACTGTTACTGATATTTAGAAATATGATATACTGGCCTGTATTTTTTTTTCTTTCAGACAAAACGTAAACAGATTTCATTAACATTTCTTATATGTAGTTATTTATGAGTCCTTACTAAGGTAATATAAGAGTGTAATATAAGAGAATCTATCATTTTATTTCTTTTTTTATTGTCATTCATGTTATCCTTACAAGTTGTGGATTATGTCACGCTCTGCCCTCTGGTGGGCAGACTGTGCAACATCAACACTCATAAAATGATTGAAGGGTGATTCCCCTGTCTCTTCTTTACATCTTCAATTTTAATTTATTGGCCATTGTAAATGCCAATACTTATGTATAGCAAATAGTTAATATGGGAGGAAATATCGGCCCTGCAGATATATTGGTCTGGCTCTGTAATTTATTATTTTTCTAATATGTCTGTGTTTATAGATAAACATTCTCAGCTGATATTGAAGGCTCAGGGTTGGGAGATTTGTAATTTTCTGTTTGTTTTCATGTACTTTTTCATTTTGCTTTCACTTGCTGGTTGGGTTTAGGCACCAAAAATGACTTAATACCAGGGTTTAGAGTAAAATAGGACTTTCACAACTTTAGCCCTGTATGGCACCAAGTGATTCTTTACAAATGTTAATTTTTGGATGAGTGAGGAGTCAAAGGACCCCTACTGCGTAAATGTAAAATGCCAGCAGTGTTTGGCACCAGAGCAGTTAAAATGGGCTTGATTAACACGAGCAAGCCTTAAAAGACATGCTGAAATGCTAACATTAGCAGCCTTAGCATTCACCGGATAAATGAAAATTATACTGCTGGTGTCGTTAGATAAGATGTACCAAAAAAAAAAAAAAATTACTTATTTTTAGCGACAAAGAATTTAAATTCAGTTACATGCAGCATTGCTTCATTTGAGTGTGCTGCCAGGAAGACGAGAGGGAAAGGAGTGAAGAGAGTGCAGAGGAGGATGTTTAATGCATGGCAATGTTCATGGCATGTATAACTGTTTGCCTTTCAAATGTGTGTGTTTGCAATTCACTGTGTTACTGCTTCCCTCTCATTTTGGCTGTGAGATGTGCTTTGACCAGCCAACCAGCTGACTCTCCGCGACAAAGACATGGCTCATGAAAATGTTTCTTTCAGGCGACTGGATTTGATTCATATTTCAGCATCTACAGTAGAACTTGTGAAATCAATATATTCAAGTCAAATGTAAAAAGAAAAAAAAAAAAGTGAGTTTAAGTTCATACCTGAGCATGGTCACTGCCACACTGACCAGCCTGTTATGCTTTCCCTCTGTGACATTGACTTTTCTATGCTAAATGCTCCAGGGCAGCTTCAAACTGCCTGCGAACCTTCCTTTCACTGTGTGAGAACTCAGCAGGCATTTATACCTTCTGACATCCCACCACCCCCTGTCACAAAAGGTGTAAGAAAGGAAGATTCACTGTGTGTGTCTGTGTGCATCATACTGAAATTTGAGGGAGGACGCAGATCTTGGTCTGCGTGCTATAACGCACGGAGCCTGTTAACTTGTGGACTTTGATTCAAAATTCTATATAAGATGGCTGAGGAAGACAGATGGTTACTGAAACACAAAGAATGATAATTTACACAGCACTGTGGAATAGAAAACAACAAGACAAGGAAGAAGTGAAGTTGATTGAGAGTTGGTCTGTGCGTGGGTTTGTGCGCCTCCGTAAGGAGAAGCGAGAAGAGAATGAGTCATAATTCAGTCATGGAGCAGGAGACCTCCTTAGGTAATGCAAACAAAAGGTGTAACATGAGGCAGGTTCCAAATAGTTATTGTTTACTTAAATTGTGTAATAAAACAATGTAATCTGAGCTGATTAGAGTAAGTGACAACAGCATCCTCTCAAGCAAATCAGCTAATATTAAAGCATATATTTCCAGACAATATAAAACCTCCCCAGATTCTATATTTAAACCAGAGCCATTCATAATTCCCGTGTGATGTTAAGTCGTGCACCCAGTTTATTGGTCACAGTGATAATAATAATAAAGAAAAATAAGCTAAATTAATGAATATGAGTTTTAAATGAATTTTATTTCAGGCATTGAAACTGATGAGTAAGGCCATAAAAGTATATTACACTTTATTTTATATATTATCATTTTCACTTTAATAGTACTTGGATAATGTGCTTTCATACGGAAAAAAAAAAAAAAAAACACTTTGTAAGCTCAGCGAGACTCAGACCAGTGGTTCATTTTATGAAATGGGCTTAGCCAGCTCACCTCTGTGTGCAATGGCACATCTTTAAGCTCAGAAAGGTATCATGACACAAACAGGCTCATTTTTGCACTCAGTAAAGAGGTGCTGTACTCAGTGAACCATCTGTCTGGAAATTGTCTGCCTGCAGCCTCATCCGTCATTTTTTTTTTTTTTTTTTTTTTTTTTAGCAATTTCATGTGTGCTTTTTGGATTAAAGGTCTTTTTTGGAGACAGGTGGTTTGCACCTGTATATAAAAGTGTTTGCTATTTGGCATGTTATGCTGTTTTCAGACAGTATTACATGTCACCAGCTGCCTCTCTGATAACTCATACGTTAAGTCAATGCAAATGGGCCACTTATCAATGTAATGGCTCCCTCATTTGACTTCACATCAGCAAACAACAGAAACAGTCTACAAACATCCACACTGGTTCAACTGTCTGTTGTGTTTACTCAGTCCGATATGAATCAGTCTATCAAAAAAGTACACTGTGACATCAGGTGGTTATGGTTGGGTTGTATTCTTATAGAAATATATTAAACATCCACTGATAAACGCTTTATAGGTGCAGATGACTGACTAGTGTAATGATCAGATTTTTCAGGGGTTTTTTGTGTGCTTTCTTACAGTACTGTGTTTATAATGTTCTTCTTCTTTTGCCTGCTCCCTTCACCGGATCATCTGCCTCCATCTCACCCTGTCTGTAGCATCTTCCTCTGTCACACCAACCTCTCTGAATGTCCTTTTTCACTGCATCCATGCATCTTCTCTGCGGTTTTCCTCTTTTCCTCCTGTTTGGCAGCTCCATCTTCAACATCCT
This sequence comes from Archocentrus centrarchus, assembly GCF_007364275.1. NCBI lineage: Eukaryota > Metazoa > Chordata > Actinopteri > Cichliformes > Cichlidae > Archocentrus > Archocentrus centrarchus. Next base: position 16,233,662 of record NC_044354.1, on the reverse strand, counting down.
TTGTCCAATACAGTATATCCACTATCCCGACTGTGCACATGTCCAAAGCATCTCACCTTGCCTCTCTAACTTTGTCTCCAAACCACTCAACCTGATATTTCCCTCTGATTGGCTCATTTCTAATCTAGTTTGTCCTGATCGCTCCCAAGGGAAATTTTTGCATCTTCAACTCTGCCACCTCCAGCTTGGCCTCCTGTCTTTTTGTCAGTGTCTTTTTGTCAGTGTCTGAACCATACATCATAGCAGGTCTCATCTTGTAAGCCTTCTTCAGCTCTCTTGTGCGCTGTTGCTTTGGATCGTAGCCAAAAGGTACTTGAACTCACCTACCTTCACTACCTCTACTCCTTGCATCACATACTGTGTTTATAACAATAATAAAATTTGTTTGAATGGCATTTATCAAAACCACTGTTAACAAAGTGCTTCCACACAGAATAAAAGAACAAACTGTCAGGTCATGAAGGGCATTCAAAGTAATAAGTATAATCCTAAGATCAGTTCTAAACGTAATGGACAGCCTGTGTAGAGTCCAGTCAGATATGTTCACTTTTCTTGTTTCTGGTAAGAATTCTGGCTGCTGTTTCATGTTTTCTGATTCATACCTGTTAAAAGGCCATTACAGTCTAATTACAATTTAACCGAGAGGAAGTAACAGCTTAAACGGTAGCCTGAGTGCCATAAAACTCAGTATTGATCGGATCCTCGCGATTTTCCTTTGGTGGTAGTACTCTAGCAGCACTGTGTGAAACAAACAGTCCTTAGAGAATTTATTAGACCACCTGTCATAAAAACAAGAAAACACAAATATTTTAGAAATCTGTCGAAAAAAACAAAAACAAAATAAATCACTGAATTCGCTCACCTGACGTCATATTTGGAATTCTGGAATTCTCTGAGAAGCCAAAAATTAATCAAGCATAACATTTAACCACTAAAACTATTTGTTCTGTTTGGGAACACAAATACATAATTGTAATTTGGCATATTTCACATGAATGGATAAAAGACTGAGAGAACCAGTGATACCCGTTGCTGTTTAATGTTACTCGTCATTAGCAGTGAGAACCATTCGAGTTTAGCTTTCCAGTAAGATAGAAAACCTGCAGGACCCACGGCCCCAAAAACTGGAGACATGCAATTTTTGACCTTTAGTCTGACTGGAATACATAAAACAGTCATCATTTGTTTTTAATCGCATCACATGTACATTTTTCTATCACTAAAAACTAAATTTGACACTGTTCAACATAATTTTTTTTCTCTGCTTCGTCCTGGTCTCATGCAAAGCCTTACCAGAGCAGGTGACATTTCTGAGTTAAAGTGATAAGGCGAGCTATTCGTGTTCAGCGTGATCCCGTGAAGTTTACATTGTTTAGAGTTTCATGACTAAGTAAACACCCCTACCACAGGTATGTGAAGACTTCCTGTAGACAGAAAAGCACATTTTAATGTTCTTGCTGCATCTTTAAGCTTTAATGATAGCTGCCCTGTTGTGGGGTTTATGGACCGTAGCGCTGTCCTCCTCACAACTCTGTGAGTTGAATTCTGAATCCTGCACTGTAATTATACAGTATAGACCAAATGCATTACACACGCAGACACACACCTCCCTTAGGCTAAGAAGATTAAATGAGTCTTCATTGCATACAGTTAAATCAGCACAGCTGGACAGAGCGTGTGAGCAGGTTGCTATATATGTGCATGTACTGTATTTATAAAATAGGAAACCGGGCCGTATGCGGCTCCCTATATAGCTTCCTCTCTCTGCATTAATCTTTTTATCCTGCAGTGGCAAAAGCCTTTCAGTAGGAACCGGAGATTTAAACACCAACTCCTAATGAGAAGGAGAGATAAGTGTTTGTGTGACAGAAGGGGACAAACATTTCTTCTTTATACATAGCCATCAAAGACAAAGTACAAATAAGGAACTGACTCTGTCTCCCTTTTGCCTCTGTGGCTCATGGTAATGCTGAGAGCTTAGATATGAGATAAACGTAATTTTGTAATCTCAGACACAGAAAGCCAAATCCTAAAATAGATTCTTACTGTATGTTTCACTTCTTTGGAAATTGTACGCCACGAGCATTCAGAGATTGCTACAAAGACTGGGTTGCCTGGGTTAAAAGCTCACGGAGGAGAGAATGGGGTTGAGAGTGTGATGGAGGAAAAAAAAAAAAAAAACAGAAGGTGGAGGCTGAAGGAGAGGCCGTGCTTTAACAAGCTTATCTCACTCCCTAATGCAGTTTGGGCCATCAAAGTGTTGAGAGGCGGCGTCGCTAGGGGCGGTCGTATTTTTTGACCGCTACCTGTGACAGCAATTACTGGTTCCCCTTCAAGCATGCCTTTGTTTGGTGGCAGACTTGAATGCTTGGATAGAACAAGATTACCTCAATGTTTTGCAACTGCAGCATAATCAAAGCCTCACAATGCAAGGTTCCAGGCCCCTCTGAATCAACCGAGCTGGCTCTGGCACCATTTCTTTCTGGTCCCTTTATTCAGGAGGTGGCGTGACATTATTTTCATTAGAACAGAGCTGTTATTTATTTATTTTTTTAACTATACATCACAGGGAAATATTCCAAACCACTGCCACAGCTTCGAAACAGCAATGAGCACTGGTGTTACGCAAAAATGGAGGTGTTGGCAGAACTCATTTGAAGGTGGAATTTCATGAATAGTGTTTTCACAACAATTACAACATGCATGCATAGTGTGCTGTATCTGCTAGTTGCATACCTGTACTCAAATACCTGCACACAAGACTAAGAATAACAAAATTTACAACATAACAATGATTTGTTTGTTTGTTTTTTAAATATTGTGGTTTTTATTTGGTAAAGTCACCTCCCTCCTGTTTCTTAGAGCCTTTTCCTCTCAGTCTTCTGTGCCTTCTTGTCATTCTCTGTTTTTCTGCATGTTCATTCTTTTTATTTTATTATTTTACTAATTTCATAACTTCCTGGGTTTGTCTGTCCCCCCATTTGCATTTTGTTTCCCTGATCGTTTTCTGTGCGTTTATAGTCCAGTCTTTTCCCTTATTGGTTGTGTCAGTCTGTGTGTGTATTCCCAAGCTGCTATCTGTTTGACAGATTTGCAAATTTAGTTTTTGGTTTCCTTGTTTTCTTTGAACTTTGTTGAACCAGTTTCCTGAATTTTTAGATTGCTCCAGCTTGTCATTAAGGCTTAGGTTTCGCTTCTGCAAACTACCTGTCAGCCTCCTGTGTCCTGCATTTGTGTCTTTTTTTGTATTTTTAACTCATCACGACAGATATTGCAGTCAACTGGAAAGTGCTTTGTGATGTGCCAAGCTGCACTGCAGGGTTCTGCAATGTGTCAAAACCAGGAGATGGAATGAAACTAAGCCATACCTCATGCATTAGTTTGTTTGCTTATTTGTTTAATCTACGAGGGGGCCCTATTTTGTTTTGTCAGAACAGTGTGACACAGTATAAGTTGGCCTGTGACCAGGCCAATTAGTGTGATGTATGGTTGTCTCAGTGTGTGCAGCATATTCAGCAAAAGAAATAACTCTGCATACTTAGATTTCTCTCATGCGCTCTCTGTGCCTCTAAATTTTGCCTCTATCTGTGCCACAGCGAAAAAAGCCGAGTGGAACCCTGCATTTCATCCTCTATTCATAGCAAATTGGTGCCACGTTGATGTATGTGATAAGTAAGACAATGTTACTGTTATTTTTATTTTTTTTAGTTCATTTGGACATAAAGGAGCAGCTGAATGTAGCTCCTTTAATATCACCATGCAGTGTTATTATTTTGCATTTTTACCTGCCATCTAGCTTGCATCTGTTATAAAGCAAAGGGCTCATATAAATAGAAAGCTATTTTGGAAGATAAAAAAATTAATTTCATTCCTTTTTTTTTTAATTTGTTAGAATTACATCACATTGCACACCGATTTCTGGCAAAAAAAACTTATTTATTATTATTATTTCCAGAAATACTACACTTAAATGTTATGACATTGTTATGTTTTCTAAAGCACTATATTACAAATTACCCGTGTTAGTGCACAGTGCCTTTCACTTAACACATGCTATATTTATTTGACATAATTAACATTGTGGTAACATTCTTTTTAAGATTATTATCTCCTTGCTCTAAAGTGTATGTTTGTTTGTTTGTTTTTGGAATGCATCTTGGGATTCTTCTCAACTTCATTTTAGTTTCAGCCTAATAGTGTTATGTACTTTACAAAATAATAAAGCATAATTGAACATTAAAAAGCCAATAAATGTAACAGTTTGTGTATTTACTGCCTGGAACCCTTGTGCAGTAAATTGTTTGCAACAAATGAGAACCTATTAAAAATTAACCCAAATGGAGCGGCGTGGGTCTCAGAAGCTGCTGCAGCATGCAGTTTCTGTTTTGCTGAGGCGAGATTGTGGACTTAGCCTTGTTGTTCAATATTCTGTGAATAATTGAAACTGACTTGACTTGCGCCCAGTGTCTTTATTCAGTAAATCCTCAGATGAAATCGAAAGGAAAAATGCTGACTTGATCGTGAAAACTTAGCATATCTGACACTTCACTACCCGAGTTTCTTGGCCAATCGAATTTATCATTCCACTTTGTCTCTCTTTCTCTCTGCTTGTATCCCTCCTTGGCCTTTGCTCCTCTTAGGTGGACTTGCTCGTGCCAACTAAGGTCACAGGTATCATCACCCAGGGAGCGAAAGACTTCGGCCATGTCCAGTTTGTTGGCTCATATAAACTTGCTTACAGTAACGATGGAGAGCACTGGAATGTATATCAAGATGAGAAACAGGGGAAGGACAAGGTAAGTTGTTTTCATACTACATAATGACTCACGTTTAAAAGGTTTAACCTGCATCCAGTAATGTATTAATGTGAAGACATTATTGTCAAAACACAGTGAAAAATATTGTGGAATATGTGCTGGTGGATATTATGAGTTCTGATTTTTTTTTTTTTTAATGTTTATTTTTTTAGTTTAATCAAGGGTCATGCTTAGCATGGACACAAACCTGAAGGAGACAAAAATGAAGCAAACCTTAAAAAGATGTGTAAAGGTGTTGCAAGCTGTTAAACTGTGAAAACGTCCATCTTGGAAGCTGTCTGTTTCTCCTTTCCATTTCCTCTTAGCATCTTCTTATCTGTGGCTCAAACTGAGCTTTCCTGGTCTGTCCTATTGCCTTTCTCTGGTTTGGGATCAGATAAGACAATGCTGTCAACCTGGCCAGGCCAGTGCTGTGCTGAAAATCTTGTTTACGGCCCTTCAACAGAGTACAAATGTCCATTCCAATCGCCCACAACAACAGAGACAGTGCAGAGCTGCAGCAGCCTCTTTGTTGATATCAGGAAAGCTGCAGACACAGGCTAACAGCTAAAGCTGAAGCCTCTTGTTTTTTCAGATACTGGTTGCAAGAGAGGCTGTGTTTACTTTTCGATCTTGCTGTGTTATTGAAAGATAAGCCCTACCACTTCATTCTGAGTCATGTAATGCTGATGTGTCAACTGTGGAATTCAAGAAGCCAAAAAAGCTGGCCATGCAATGGTTTTAGTATAATGTACTGTGTACTTTGTTTTATTCTCCAGTGGATCCTAAATCCATTTACAAAATATTTAACGTATGTAATATTTAAGTAATTAGCATTTTTATCTGGAGAAGACATTTATATGAATAAATAAATTACACCAAATTTTTTTATGAAACAAAGTCCAGCTGTTAAAATTTGCAAAGGTTGCTCCACTTAATTAAAAGCCTTAAAGTGATGTATAATACAATGAGAAAAGTATTTGACATGATTTCTTATTTTTTTTGCACATTTGTCACACTTACATGTTTCAGATCGAGCGATAACCTGAGTAAGTACAAAATGCAGTTTTTAAATGATGATTTCATTTGTTAGGGGAAAAAGAACTAGCCAAACCTACCTGACCCTGTGTGAAAAAGGCCTGGAGTGGCCGTCCTACCAAAATTAATCCAAAAACGTTTTGATGACTCATCCAGGAGGTCAGAAAAGAATCCAGAACAACATTTAAAGAACTGCAGGTCTCACTTGCCCCAGTTAAGGTTCATGATTCAATAATAAGAAAGAGGCTGGGCAAAAATTGCATCCATGGCAGAGTTCCAAGGTAGAAAACCACTGCTGACCAAAAAGAACACAATCTCACATTTGCCAAAAATCCCAAGACTTGATCCCCAAGACTTTTGGGAAAATATTTTGTGGACTGACTGTCATGAACTGCTGTGTGTGTGTGTGGCAGATTAGGACCCCAATATGCAGACACCAGAGACAGACTTGAACTCAGAATCTCAGCTTTATTGCTGGAAGCCATGGAAAACAAAGCTGGACGGGTTCAGCAAAACAAACTACAAAGTAACTAGAAACACGGAAGGAGAGCACAGAGTGGAGGGACCAGACGACATCAAACATGTAACGACCTGACAAAGAACTAACAAGAACCTAGACAATATATACACACCAGGAGCTCGGCTATTGGATAACAGCTGGGAGGGAAACACAGGAAGCAAAACTAAACCTAAAGCACAAAGACCAAGACATACCAAAATAAAACAGGAAGTAACAAAACACAAGAACCAGGGCTTGGGCACATGAACGGCATAACCAGTAAGCACACCAAAATCCAAAATCAAAGAGCACATGGGGAATCAAAACCGGGAGCCTAACACATGGAAAACATCATAACACATATCACAATAACAAAAACAAACATAAAGCGCCGAGCCAGAGGCCCAGGACCATGGCACTGACGCAACAGAATTTGAAGTGAAGATTTGAATTCCGTTGCATCTGGTGTAAAACTTAAACAGCATTTCTTAAAAAGAACTTCACCAACAGTCAAACATGGGGTTGCTTTGCTGCTTCAGGATCTGGACGGCTTGTCATAACTGATAGACCCACGAATTCTGCTCTCTAACAGAAAATCCTGAAAGAGAATGCCCGGCTATCAGTTCATGCCCTGAAGGTCAAGCACACTTGGATTATGCATCATAACAACACGCTGTACACAGGCCACAGGACTTCTCGTCCTGAGGCAATTGTACAGTATGTTCCTTTTTAGCTCCTTTATATATAGATTTTGCTGATGAGTTTATAGTCTCAGTAACTCATTTCTGTTCATACTATATAATGCATTAAGCCCTTCAGTACATTTTAGTGTCAGAAAAGAGGATTTTTCAGCATTTTCTCACTGGTTACTGACTTGTGGTTGACAAGTCAGTTTGAAAATGCCAAGATGGCAACATCGAAAAAGCTTATTGCAAGGCATCAAAACGGGACTACACAAATCAATGGGTGGCATAGCAGCAGCTGTGTCTGTCTTTTATTCTGCACTGGTGAAGTGCTTAACCACCCTTGCTAACAAAGGGTTTTAGCTTTAACTGTTATTAAAAGACATTCTGCTTCTTCTCACTGTCCCTCTGAGTGGTCAATCACAGCGCATCGTTGTTGTTTACTTACGTAAATGTTCATTTTGTCAGGTAACGTTACTGTTATAAAAGCTCATAACAGCTCTGTTTGTTGTCTGATAACAGAAACAGAAAAATGAGAATATCTTCATTGGGATTTCACCTATATTAAAATACTGTAGCTAGTAACATGTGCTGTTGTACCATTAAACAAATGGGGATTGCCTTATTCTTGTGGCAACATTGCCATCAGAAATAAAAGTAATTGCTCAGATGCTATGAGAGCATGAAAACTCTTTTGTTCACTGTTGCAGCCAATAGCAGAACATTTGGTGTGCTTTGTTCATAGCTGAGCTATTTTAGAGTAAGAATTAGCAGAAGTTACTCTAGCGAGGAAATAATAGTGGACAGCATGGCAGCTGGCTGCATGTGGATTTGGTTGAGGCGGCTGTTTGAGGGTGTGCCAGAGGAGCTAGGTGAGTATTGTGCCTTTGTGTCACTTAGTGATGAAGATAAGTAATGGAAGAAAAGCTGGGACCACAAGCAATTCAGCTGCATGTTTCCTATGGGAGAGAATAGCATGGAATTTTTTACATGACTAAAAAAAGGTATAATAGACACACAGACCCTCACAAGCACAATGAGCAATTTGATATTTGAAGGCAGACTGGATTTTTTTAGATTCAAAACTCTATACAGTATACCCCAATATATAATCTATATTGCAGTACATACTTTTATAAGTGATTTTTATTTTCATTTAAAACCACTTATAGAAAACGACAGCACTCTTAAAATGTTTTCCGACATCTTTTAGTTACTAGTTTTCTGTCATGCTTGATATCATAGTCCAATTGCGGTTCATATTCTGCAGTTTGTGCACAACGATTTTCAGAATTTTTTTTTTCTTTTTTTTTTTTTGTAAAAACTGTTTCTGAGCAGTTTGAAGAAGGTTGCCAGCGGCTGCAGCAGGCATTGGGTTCAGGTTGTGTCTGTCTTGTTAACATGATATTTTTGAACCATCTCGAGAAATTTATTTTAACTTTGGTGCTACTGTTCAGTTGGAGCGCCTGCAAGTCAAAGGTAACCTTCATCTAACATTTAGCAAAAAATACACTTCAGGTCTAAGTGTGCTACTAGGTTGAAGATGTGTGTGAAGCATCCAAGAATTATAACTTGTTGCTTATTTGCAGCAAGATCCATATTTGATCTTGGTTATCTGTCAGAATTATTGGCCAAGCATGAGAAGGCATACAAAAAACTTGACTTGTTTTTCTCTCAGTAACTACACGCTAATACAGTATACATGCAGCAAAACACGAGGAATTACCCAAATCACTGAGCAAAATTGAAACACTCATGTAAACTGCAACTTGACCCACTGATGGAGGCTTGCATCCACAAGAGGACTTGTAGCCTTAGAAAAGGGCTTTCATTTTGTTTAGTTCTAAGAGGCGACGGATCAAAAGCAGCGCTTTGTTAACACAAACAACTGCACTCAGTTTATCCGCTTATCTTTGCTGAGGATCCGATGAAGTAGCAGATGCCTGGAAATAATTTCCCATTTCTACAGTTCATATTCCTTCATATTCCTGGTGATCTTTGGCTACATGCCAGTGAACGCTCAACATGACTTTCACTCAGCCAATTTCAGTACCTTGGAATGGATGTTTTCTAAGCGTCATCAGATTTAGACAATAAAGTAAGAGAAAAACACTGCTTGTATCTCAGCTGACTGATTTGCTAATTTTTAAGTTTAGTTTCAGCTCCACATTTCGTGTGTTCTCTCCTGTGTTGTTATTGCTGTATAATTCACAGCAGAATGAAGACTATACAGTCAAATCTGAGCACGTGTGCTCTGTATTAGAGGGCAGGTGTGTTTTGCAAGACTTCAGAAAATGTCAGTCAGTTTGTCCCTAGCTGGAGCCAAGTGGCTGTTCAGATGTGTGATTCTTCAAGGTGTTTTCCCCCTTCAGTCATCTGAAGCAGCCATTAATGCTAGAGGACACATTTGGCTGTTAGACTCCCGAGGCTCCTCCTGCCACACCACAATGCTTGACTTGGCAGGGATATACTGTGCAAGTATGCGTGTGTGTGTGTGTGTGGGTGTGTGTGTGTGTGTGTGTGTGTGTGTGTGTGTGTGTGTGTGTGTGTGTGTGTGTGTGTGCGTGTGTGTGTTTGCGTGTCCATGGATGTGTGTGTGTCTGCCTATTTCGAACACAGTGGTAGAGGCTTGTAAGTATTCTTCTCAGCTCCCCCCTCCAGCTCCTGTGTGGCAGAGGCTGCAGGCAGTTAGATCTAGATTGAGAGAGGAGACTCTGTCAGAATACAGATGTTGTCAAAGCAGGGCCCAGCGGTACACGCACAACAGTATCCCTCTACAAAATCTATAGACTGCCCTGTTTGCCTTTTCTTTACACACAAATCCCACATACCTCTGTACTGCACTTGTAACTGAGACAAGTAACAGCAAAGTCCATTGTTTAAACATAATTACACTGGGATACGTCCCATAATCCAACATATCGGCTCAGCTGCATTCCCACCACCTTTTCACACCTGGGTCACTATGCGGCCTTGTCCTGCACTGCTGCTCTTGCATTGGTGTCAATATTTAGACAGTTGGTTGATGGGGGCAATCAAGCACAAAAGTAATTGATTTATGTTTAATAGTGTTTTACTCAGGTGACATGGGTTAATTAGTCATTAGAGCCTTCGATTCCCTTCAGGTCGGAGGGTAACTGAATGCTAGATGGGTGTGAATACCATCATCTTAGAATGAACTAGTAGCAGTCAAATTTTTTCTTTTCCGAATCCTAGGAAATATTAGCTGTGATCCTTTGCGCACCTCAGATTACAAAAACACATGCCTAGGTAACGTATTGCCGACCTCTTCAAAGACTGGGTCTTGTTGTGCATTTCAGTTTGATGTGGCGTGACTGCCGCTTTCTCAGCTCACAGGATGCTTTTGACATTTCACTGAAGACGTTGGTGGGTTTTCCCGATATTACTGCAGGCGGCTCAGGGCAACAAGGGGTCAGAGAGCAAAGAGATCTGAGCAACCTGATCCCTTGACCTGTGCAGCAGGTTTAAATAATGTAGTATGGGCAGAGTTACAGCTCTAGAGACACACAAGACCTCACCTCATAATGCTCCTGACTGTCAGGAAAATCAATAGTTAGGAGCAGTTGTGGCTGCCGTGTCACTCTGAATACACATAGTGACATGCACTCTTTATCATTATGTCTTCACTATTGGATAATGTACTTGTGGAAGGTGAAGTTAGATGTAACTAGCTTCAACATATTTGACTGAGTTTTCTATTCCAAAAGACGTAATACATGCAAAACACCACCTGACTCACTGTTTTCTGTTCTTCAAAATTGTCGACACTGCTTCCCGACTTTGGCAGCAGTTCAAATAAACTAACAGCTTACAGTAAAACACTGCCACATTGTTAATTGTTATTTCAGTAACCCGTGGCACAGATATTACCAGTTGGCTTCACCCTTCAGTTGCCAAGTCCTTTATTGTCGTGATGCTGCTGCTGCCACTGCCGCTTCAACAGGTCACACACACTGCAGTAGGTTAGGCTTTAGCTTCAGTAGCTGGTATGTTTATACTCAGATATGCAGTTTGTTTTCTTACTTCTTGGAAATAAATCAAAATCTGTAATTGCCTTTCTGCTTAATAGAGTCTAATTCCAGTTACAGGAATAACCAATGTTCTAATTTAAGTCTAAGCATATCCATCCATCCATCCAGCCAGCCATCCATCCTTTAAACTGTTTATTCAGTTCAGGGTCATTGCAGGGCTGGAGCCCATCCCAGCTGTCACTGGGCAAAAGGCAAGAACAAAGGCAGTAGTAATAAGTACCTATGTAAGCATTTTTAGCATGCTTTCATTAATAACAAAATTCCAAAGATGGTTAAAATTGGCTAAAATTTTAAAAATGTGTGTCACAGTGGAATCACGTAATACTGTAAGGTTAGTACATTTTTTTGCAAAGTTTTCTCGGTCTACCAAACAGATTAGCATAGAAAGTTTCATGAAATCTGCAGCACCTGTTTAATTGCTGGAATTTGGAAATCTGATTCTTAAAGTCCCTACAGTATGTTTGCCAGTATGCAAATTTAGTGATACCTGCTGTTTGCACATTTTCTTTTTCTTGCTCTTGCGCTTTGAGAAATGATCCAGCATTCCTTAAGTTTGCATCAGTCTGTTTACATCAGGTTTAGATGTGCTTAAATAATGCTAAGTGATTCGCAAATGCATCTTCATGTCCTTTCTGTCTCTGGATTACTTGATACACTTGAGGTTGTTATTATCCAGTTGGTGTGGAGGAAGCCTTCAGTGCTTTAATCATCTCCAATCTTTTTCCTCTCCACACCTTATTTGTCCTTTTATTGTGCTTCTTCACATATCCTGTTCCAAAGAGTTTACTTTATATACACTGCGTGTGACCTGGCCTGTCCCTGGACAGTCTGGCAGGTATTTCTGTCATATTTCGATCAGCTGCTGGCTTTATGGTCTTTCTCGCCTACCTTTTATATCACGCTATCATGTGCCCTGGTTCCCACATCACAGTCACAGTGAGGTCTCTGCATGTGACACATTTCTCACTGTGAAATAATGGTCTCAAATACTATAAAAGCATGGTTTAGAAAAAATTCTTTGTGATCAGCTTCTGACTTTATTCAGTTTGCTTTATTATCGGTGTCAACGATTTGGGGAAGAATTATCCCAAAGTACTGAAAAACGTAGGCCAGAGCAAATCGAGGATCATTAAATTCATTCTTTGAAACAATGAATGTGCATGTGTGTACACACGTTATTGTACACATTTGCTGTACCACAGTATGAACACTAATTGCAAAATACCACACTAACTGTAACATTAAACCTCCTGAAAAAAGAGACACTTCTAGGCAGGGATAAGAAATTATCCCAGTCCAGTTTAGACCCAAGTAATTAGACATAATAATCTGATGTCTTGTTGCTTGTGTTGATTTTGGACTGCACAGTCAGTAACAAAGACCATAATGTGCCATATTGCGGCTCATATGTGTGGCTGGTACCAGAACACAAGCCTAAACTGTTACGTACGCTCTTGTCTGATAGCATATTTTTGTTTCTCCTAACTGAAAGGTGATGGAAACAGAGTTTAGGGAAAGTTCAGGAAAAGTTCATTTCAGATGAACTCTCTATAAAACTCAGATTGTTTTATCTTGCATTGTTGAAATATGCGGGGATGTATAAAAATGTGTTATTGTACAACATTTGGTGCATTATCATCCTGAAAAAAAAACAAAAACGCACTAAGTGATTAAATTCAGAAGCAGATGGAAAATGACTTATGTGATTGACTCATTGGACAGAAACTGTATAAATACATTCCATATTGAAGCACAGAATAACATAGAAAAGGAAACCTGAAATATAATCCTTTCTTTAAGCACTCAAAAAATGGGAGAACAAACAGTGGGAAACCGACAGAGAGCAGGATGCCATGTGATGTTGTTTGCACCAGATACAAACCTTGTCTGACTACAGTCTAAGCTCTGTGCTGCAATATAGATGAGAAAGAGAGGGGAAGAGAATGGGTTTCACTGCAGGAGGAAAACGATGAAAAAGAATGTAGAATGAAAAGGTGACCCGAAATCGTTTGTATTACACGTGTGAAATAAGGAAAGTAACGAAAGAGTACACCTGCCACCTTCAGCGCAGTAAGAGTAACTCACACAGCAGCCATGAAAGCCGTATGAGCAGACGTGCTAAATAAAGAATTACACGCAGACGCATTATTGGAACCACACATACTTGGAAGAGAAGGATTGTCATATCATTGTGTATTGATTGCAGACAGTTGCATCTTATATGTCCATCTGTTACTGGATATCAAACGAGGCATGAGAGTATCTGACATCTGTAAGCCATGATTTATACAATAGCGTTCTCTGTAATCTGAGCAGTATAGTATCTATTGTACTGCACGGAGTCATCTCAGACAAACAGCTCTGGCAGTGAGCACAGAAGTCCCACCTACCTGCTTTGTCTTTTTTTGGCTCTTGTTGGGGCAGCCAGTCACGAGAAAGTTGCCTTCAAAGAGTGGAAAGGGAGTCCAAGAATAAAACGGAGGTGCTGGAAATAAGCATCGCAAGTCCACCTAAACAGTGTTAGTAGAGACGCTGTTGTATACATATGTGTAATTGAAAGTACTCTACACCTTGTGCTGCATTTTCTGTGACACTAACTACATTAAAAAACTGTTTTAGTTGAGCATTTATGGAAGGGTTAAAAGAAAACAAACCCTATTCAGTTGTTCAGCATTTCATGTTTATTTCTGAAGGATTTTTTTTTTTGGCTTGCTTTTGTTTGTCAGGATTATCAGATTTTTTGAGTGGTGGTGTTGAGATCTTTTACATAATACCGTCGCCATTACCCTCATTATTTTCTGTTTTGTTTTTCTGACAGTACTTACCTCCCCTTCCTTTTTTTTTTAAATATAAATTTCACTTTCTTTCTCATGTGTTTCCTGCCTGTTTGATCACCCCCCCCCCTTGCCCTAATTAGCATCAGTTGCATCCAATAACCCTTTCCTCCTTGCAAATGTATCTGTGTGTTCTTTTTCCCGTGTGCCAGCTCAGCTCAGTTTTTTTTGTCTCACGTTCCAGCTGTTTCTCCTCGTGTTCTCCTCGTAGTAATTAGGCTTTACTGTTGTGTTATCGACTTTGCTGTTGCCTATCGGTTTTTGTGTGTGTGTGTGTGTGGGGGGCTCAGCCAGATTTATTTGGACTGTGCTGCAAACTTTGTTGCAAGACCTTCTTATTGAGTCTGTCTGAGAGTGAGTCATGCATTTGAGTCTCGTCTGTTGGGATCCTTGTTACAGTTCCCAGTTGACTTGACAATCTCAGACTTTATATATAATGGTTTCAAAGCAACAGTTTCCCCATGCCTAACATGACAATGATGCTTGCATTCATTTTCTGTGTTGAATGCGCAATTTGCATTGTTTACTTTGATTGCAGTTATTTTCTCATATTGCCACTATACCAGTGAATGAGAAAGCACTTTGCCTCGTGTTTTCATGCACAGTTTTCCCTATTCGAAGTGAATCTGGCTTGCCTGAAACAATCAGCTTTTCATCCTTGTCATAGGAGATTATTTTACCTGACTGACTAGAAAACAACTCTGTGCTTGCGTCTGATGAGGACATTTGGATTTGCAGGGGACATTTAGACAAAGCTAAAGGTGATACTTAAAACTTAAATCGTCAAATCTCCTCTTGTATTTCAGTATATACTGTACACCCTTTGAATATTTGCTCAAATCACACAGTCTGAACTGTTTTTCTCCAAAATTCTTAATGCAGCTATGAATATTTGAAAGAGGATTAGATGAGTATTTACTCAAAAGATGTAAAGCCCGGTTTCTAGCACCTGCTTGGATTTAGCCCACTGATTTTTTTCATTCCACACAACACCGAATCCCATTTCATCCCAATTACACAGGCATAATCATATCTGTTTAATTGAAATGATCATATTCTTCAATGAAGCACTCCCTGTAGATACATTTCTTCTTAATATACTTCATTGTACTGTCTATTAAGCACACAGCAAAGCTCATAATAATTAACAGCAGAGCATGCATACCAGTGTGACAGTTACAGCTGTTTGCGTGTAATAGACGGTAAATCACTGACCTGTTCTTTTAAGGTTCACCTTAAAATTCTTAATTTTGTGGGTCTACGCAGCGATATTATGCCTTTCTCACACATTGAGACAATGTCGCATGTTTTTATTGTCTTTGCTGTACAAAACATAACATCCAAGTCTCGCAAGAAACATGGTTCTAAAAGAGATGTGCAGGTCTATTGATGCATCCACAGAACAGCAACTGGAAGTCATAGGAGGGGAGTGTAACAAATCTATGACTATTGCATAAGACCATTACAACAAACTTACGCTTCCATTTAACCTTATTGAACTTAACATGGGAGCTGAAAAAACTGCATATTTTGATTGGTGCCAGACTTTTATCCTTCATATTTCTGTTATGTTAAGGTCTGGGGGAGCCCAATCCATGACTGATAGTGCTCCATTGTGTGTTTGGAATCATTGAAAAATGAAGCTGTTGCCAATCAGATGATTTCCAGATGGTTTTGCATGGTGGATCAAAATCTGACAGTACTTCATATTTCCATCAATTTTGATAAGATCTCCAACACCACTGAGTGGAGATCACCTTGTTGGTGGAAATATACCATTTTATGCTTGTCAAACAGTGTTTTCTTTGACATTTTCAGCTAAAGAAATAGGAGCAAATCATGTTTTTGCAAGAAGCTGATACTAAAAAAAAGTGTCTAAAGATACAGTTTAAAATTGGGTCTTTGCTAAGTTGTCTGTTTTGTGTAGCCACAGCACTGGTCATCCCTTGAGTTAGGTGCCTTTTTTATGCTTGAATGATTCATACATGTAGGTCTGTGTTAAGTGGCTTAACAGCCAAAAGAAAAACATTCCTCTAAAAATGGTCAGATCCAAGGACTGGACTGAAAATGAGTGGAAGAATGAAGATCTATTGCTCAAGCTCATTAAGAAGCCAAAAAAAAACAATACGGCAAACTCTGGTTCCTTGAAAGCAAAATATAAAGACTCAAAACTTTTGCACAGTACTGTATTCATGATTGACTATGATGACTATATGAGAAGTAGGTGTGTTGCATCAGAATTCATATTAATCTTTAGCGCAACATGTAATGACTTTTATGGAGCCAACAAGGAAGAAAACTGCAGGGCTTTTCTTTTATAGCACTATGCCTGGCATCCACCAAAGCATTTCTTTTATTACCAAGGGGAAGAATTCAAGACATTGTGTGGCAAAATTGAAGGAAAATAACACCAACAAGCCTGAGGTGCATGTTATTTAACAAAATTCAGTAAGCAAGAGAAACAGCAGCTGATGTTTTTCGGTAATTATGAAGGTGGTACTTCCAGCTGTGCCACTCTAACAATGCACAATCTTCCCCAGGGGAGAAACTGTTGATGTGTTCATATGCATGGAGCATGAAAGAAAATTACCAAGAATAGGACTGAGTTCTGGGAATGTTCTGTTACTGGCCATGTTTGAACTGAAGTTCTTATTGGCTGCACTTCATTCATTACTTGTTGAAGCACGAGGTCTTCAAGGTAACAGTCTGTGGAAATCAAGCAAGAAATGCACCAAGAATGTTCTGCAACTGCCTAACAACAATATTTTTTGGTGTGTGTGTGTGTGTGTGTGTGTGTGTGTGTGTTGGGGGGGGTTCTGTTTTCATACATTGTAAGACTTAGCCATTAACAACCTAATAATTCATTCATGTTTTTTTCACAGGTGTTCCAGGGGAACTTTGACAATGACACGCACAGAAAGAACGTCATAGACCCGCCTATCTACGCTCGGTTCGTTCGGATCCTTCCCTGGTCGTGGTACGGCAGGATCACTTTGCGTGTAGAAATACTCGGATGCACAGAGGAAGAGTAAAGCCCTTTCCTCCGTCTTTCTGCCCATCACCCCTTGTCCCTCGGCATACTGGAGTGTTTCGCAAAATACTTCAGAAATAAACTGTGCAACCTGTAAAAAGAAATGGATTTTTCAAGAATATGCGTTGGTTGTGGTGGGTTGCTGTTTGTTCTTTTGTATAATTATTTAAAACCTGCCCCTGCCCTTGTTTGTCTGTTTTGTTTTTCCTATTTAAAGCGTGATCTTTGTCTTTTTATTCCTCTCAAGATTTGCCATCCTATTTGGAATGAACTTCTATAATATATATATATATATGGGAGGGGTGGGTTTGGGGGCGGTGTCAGAAAGGGAGTCTCCCTGTGGTTTTAACTTGTTGCCATAGAAGCTATTGTACAGTGTCACTTTTTAACAAATATGTGAAATCTGTCTGTTGTGCTTCATTGGACATGATTAACTGGCTTCATACCATAACTAAACTGTCTGAAGTACCATGTAGATGACATGTTATCTCATCAAATGTGTTTTTACTTTGAATACTGCACCTCCTCAAGCCATGCCTTTTCCCTAATGGACACTGGCATTACTGCATCAATCAAAACACTACTAAAGCTCTTGTATTATATGTAAAAGACTAAGAAATTGCATGGTGCGTGAATTATAAATATATTATGAGAAATCATTTAAAACCTCCAGCCCTGAGAGCAAATGGATTTGATTTAGAGACCTATTTTTATGTGCATTTTTAAATAGTTCTGAAACATTACAACACACTGCAAAAGCTTAATAAATATGACATATGTGAGACAAAAAGCAAGCACTGCAGTTTCAAGTGGTACTGCAGCACTGACACTGAGACTTATAGGTTGTATGTAGTGGAAATGTTAGCTCTCATGAGGCGTTTCTATTTTTATTTTAACATTCAATTATTGATAGACTTAAGAACACTTGCTGTTATTGTTTGTGTTACATT
This sequence comes from Archocentrus centrarchus, assembly GCF_007364275.1. Classification (NCBI taxonomy): domain Eukaryota; kingdom Metazoa; phylum Chordata; class Actinopteri; order Cichliformes; family Cichlidae; genus Archocentrus; species Archocentrus centrarchus. The sequence goes on along the minus strand of NC_044354.1, from coordinate 16,215,779 downwards.
TTGCTTTTTTTTTTTTTTTTTTAAATCTCAGCTGTCAGATTCATAAAATGTGTTTAATGTCCTTGTGTTGTCTTGAAGATCTAAGTCAAGTCAATTAAAAAAGCTCAGGATAGATGTTATCCATATTAACTCACAGTGTATATTTTTGGCCTCCTGGTTGAAGATTTCTGTTTTATTATTTAAAGAAAATGCCACATGAATGAAAGCAATTATTGAAATCATCCATATATGCATAATTCAGATTATGAAAGCCGTTCCTTAATTTCTTTGACTTGATAAGTGACAACCTTTAATTAATTTCCTCATCTTCAAAAGAGAGCAAGATTGCTCATATTAATATCATCATCTCAAACCTGCAGTGACCACAGTAACAGAACAGAGCTCCAAATTAAATATGGAAAGAGACTTTTTTGGTTTAAGCCTTTATTAAAATACTGGAATAAAGTATAGGAATAAAATATTAAAGTGCTTGTATGTGTTTCCACATAACATGACAGCTGCTCTCTGCATGTTCAGATGGTTGCAGGTTGCTAAATATATTTAAAGACTTTAAAATGGTCATGAAATACTATGTATGAAGGCTAATTTACACCATGGAGTCTTACTCTAAAATAAAAAAAAAGTCATAGATTTAAAAATGTCTGTGAAGCTGGATTTTAGAATAAGTATTTAAAGATTTTAGAGAATGTGTAGCAGCAAATTGTGCCAGTACAGAACAGGGTGGAGTCAGGCGCAACCGGTGGTTTACTGGACCGACAACCTGGAGCCGATGCGGTCCCTGCTGTGTTTGATTTTTCCTCATCGGGTTGGGTGCGCAGACCGAGCGGCGCAGTCGACTGACAGAGCACATCTGCACAACGTGGGCTTGTTACCAACTACATCCAAGCAGTTTACAACATAACAGATTACTGCATGCGCATCACACCACAAACTTAACGCAGTTTCTTACTGAAGCACAATCGGGAATACTAACATCCTACAAGTTCTAAAAATTCTAACTTTACACACTTCACAGACAGTGTTAAATCAGTGATAGTTTTTTAGAATAGGGCTCCAGTATGCCTTTATACATGTAGTGTCTCATGTCCACTGTAAGGTTGTTTTAGCCAACAGGAGGAGCCACAAAGTGAAAACTGCAGTGTATATATATATATATATATATATATATATATATATATATATATATATATATATATATATATATATATATATACATATATATATATATATATATATATATATACATATATATATATATATATATATATATATATATATGCAGTGAAAGCAGTGTTTAGCCAGTCATATAAATGGAAGTAAAGAAATCCTGAGGTATTGTAGTGATGTCAGAGCTCGTGGGCCATTCTACAAGGCTTAAAATGGACCTGGATTCCACTCTTGACTAGTTTCTCCAAAGCTCTCTAGTGCAACAATAAGATCTGAAAGGAGCCACTTCATACTTCATATTTCACTTAAAACCTGTCAGCTTTCTGGCCCTCAATAAACCCTTCATTTTATATTTTACAAAACCCATTTCTGAAAAAGAAAGTAAGAAATTTAAAAGAATCCTGTATTGGAGTAACCGCATCAGCCTTTAACAGCTGTTTTGATGGCCTGACAAGACTGGAAATACAAGGCTGCCAGTGTACGAATAAAAATAAAATCATAGTCTAACATTTTTTTTTTTTTGGACTTAATTCTGCAATGCTAAACGATGAAAAGCACAGAAACACATCAAGAAATGTGCCACAGTGCCATATATCATGCCATCAGCATGAATGGTTGTAGCTGAAAAGTAAACGTATGAAGTTTAAAATGAAAAAAAATGTGATTACCTGAACAACCAAGCATAGCCAGTAGTATTGGTTTGGTAAATTGCAGTGTGATATGATACAGCATATGACTTATGTAAGTAACACTGAAAGATTGCTGTAGATGTGCTTTTTCTTTTTTTTCTTTTTTATTGGAGTGAATTAGTGACTGACGTTCCATAGGTTCGTGAACATAGGTCACATATAAATATATGTATATTTTTATTTTGTTATGTTGCATTTTCATTGTAATTCTTTATTGAGAAGTATCTCTGTCTTGGTCTGCTCCAGTTTATCTTTGTAGTTAGTTTACTGTGAGCAGGTCTGCTACAGAGCTTTGTGGAATTTTGCATGACGTATGAGTTTGAACCGTTCGGTACGACAAGGATGTCCACAGGCACATTGTGTTCTTGCATATCATAAAGATCTAATAGCCTTTACTTTGTATTCACCATCAGTTGTCTTGTGCATTGTAAAACTAAAACATCTCACAGGTCCAAAAGGGGAACAAAGTAGAAACTCATCATGTATTTGTATTTCAGTGTCAATTGTTCACATATTATTTCTTACTTCCTCAATCTCAGTGTCGACCACTATCAAGAAAATGTACCCATCATAATAATAGTTAGGTTCAAGCCTGCAGAGGAGAGTCTGAAACTCTGTACAGTCAAAAAAAAAAAAGACATTGCTTCAAACAAAAGTTCTTTCAGTTTGACAAATAAAAACATCTGTGAAAATGATAAGGTTGCTTTGTGTTTTTTTTACATCTTCGATGCCATTGATATTCCTTTGGTAGGAAACATAATAGCTTTAAAAAAAAGAGTTTCCCACCTTTGTAAAGACTGGGAACGCAACATCCACACAGCCCACAAGTATTTCACAGAGTTACCAGTATTTGCTTTTCATGTTTTTTTTCTGTTCTTTTGTTTTGTTTTGACTACATTTCCCCATTGTTGTTGTAAAATTAGTTCGAGTACTTTCATTTCAAACTTCTCTCAATAGCCACAGCCAATCTCCTCAGACTGAGCTACACTCATTCAATGCAAACCAAAAAGGGTAACAGTTGATTTTCCCAGTGTGTGTGTGTGCTATTTCACAAAGAGACACACTTAAACCTTATGTTAAAAAGTAGATTAAATGCCCATTTGGGAAAATAGAAAGACTTGTTACTTTAATTGTCATCTGTGAATGAACTGGTTTGTGACTTAAGCAGAAAAAAAAAAGCCTCAAGACTCAACAAATTGTGCACATAAATGTTTCTGTAACATCCCATCAAAATGGCTCAATTACTAACTGAGCATACAATAGATACTAACTTTTTATTGATTATCTTAAGATGACTCATTGTGGGATTTGTTTAACATTAAGGGAAATGCCTGTCGGCTTTAGTGTGATGAGAACAGAAATACAGCTCATGTTCACTATCTAGCTAGCACTAGCAGGTCATGTGTTTAAATGAGAACTAGCTCTCAAACATTTTACCTGGTAAAATAAAGGTTTAAATAAAATAAATAAATAAAACTAGCAGCCTCTAGCATGAAGCCTGCAAAGAGGGAAACAATACAAATGTGTACCAGCGTTTTAAAGTTCGTGTAGGCATTTTTAGCCAGCACTCATGTGCTCCCCGGATGGTCCCGTCATGTACTTAAGTCAGAATGTGGAACCAAAATCTAATCGTGTTTTAAATGTCTCTGAAATGTACAGTACTGATTAGTTTGTAGTCTGGCTTACCTTAGCAGCACTAGCAGCAGTAGACTAGATATTCCAGTTTATTCTGACAAAGGAGCTCTTCATTTTACTACACAACAGTAGCAGTCAGCACAGCTAGTATCTAGTCTTGTAATAAATAATATGTAGGTATACAGGTATTTCTGGCACCACCTAGCAAGGGCAGCAAAGATCTAGCTAACTAAATTAGTCACACACATCCCTAATTTAAACATGTTTGATAACAAGTTTCCAATGTACAGTTTAATTATATAATTTTAGATCATTTCTTTACCTGACTTGCTATCATAGTATTAGCAAATAACTAATGGAGGTTATTCTAAATCGATAGAAAGAAAGAAAAAAAAAGAACAAGTAAGTTACAAGAGGTGTGGTGTGATCCTGTTGAGCTAACTAATGTTAGCATCTTTAAGCAGCATCTTCAATGCTGCTTAAAGTGCAGCCACCATCCCTGCTGGTACAATTTCTGGCATTACTGTTTTTGCTGTTTGCCATGAATGTTTCAGAGCTCACACTGGCAGACAGTAGCAGTGCGCCACAAACCAGACACCGTTTGAAGTTGGACCACTCCTGCTCAGCATGCAGAAGCAACACAATCACAGAGGTACCTGAGTGGCAATGAGAGCAGCAAATGTATGAGTGACACTGCAATCATTAGTGAAGATCTTGCTCCGCTGTATGGTCATGAAAATGGATGGATGTCAGAATTGGAGTTTGTGTTCAGGACTTTGAATGTATTTATCCTACCTTCTGTTGTAGATTTATCAATTTTTGTCTGATTATGCTGCCATTTTTTAAGGATTTTAGTGAAACTGTGACATCTCACTTTCAGCCACAGAAAAACCGTCACGTGTTATGATGCTGTTTCCTTAGAGAAACAGGTGCATAAGACCTACTTCTGTTTGTCAGATTACAACTAAGTAACAAGTTGCACCTGTGACATTAGTAGAATAGTTGTACCCTCATCAGTTGTGCTTGTTCCCAACCCCACGCTGATTTGCACTGCTCTTTGCAGACTGTATTATTCATTACTGATACAAGCTGACTGCCTCTGTGTTCCTAAATTCATGTATTGTCTGTAGATCTCCCACAGAATTTCTTTACTCCCATTGGTGCTTTTCTTCCTGATTGCAGCCTCACACTAATTTACCATGCTTACTGAATCTAACCCTATGTTTCACTGAGTTATGGTGACATTCGATGGCCATTTTGTGTCTCCCTGAGGTAACTTCCACAGTTGTGGCAGCATTTCAAAATGAGAGTCACGGGGCTGACACATAGTGCTTCTAATGCTTCTGCTGTGGAAGTGTCAGTCCAGTGTAATGTAACACGCTTGTGAACCTAGGTGACTGAAGCTACTGGAGAATTAAAAGGTGATTAGAAAAGGGGGAAAATCTGTTTGGTGGGGCTGGCCATGCCATTAAAGATCCTTAAAGATTTCACATTTAAATTGGGAACGGTCACCTTTGGTGGGCTTGAAGGAAGATTGTTCTCATGTGACATTTTAGATACTTTAAGATGCACTGTGAATACATATTATGGTACTCATATATTGCATAAAAAGACCAAGAACTCTAACATCATGAATAAAAGTTGCCACTCGCTTGACTGGCAAAGCAATTTCTTTGTGCCGCCCTGTTTTTATCCCTCTGTTGGTTTAATTTTCCCATCATGTGTTTATAATTTATTGTTTACTCACTTCTCACCTTGGTACTCAAAGCAATTCTTGGTTTTTCTCTCAATTTTATTTCAAACAGGAGAAAATTGTTTGCCATTTTAATTTCAGCATTTGTATAGGTGTTTGGACTCCTCTTTGTTTTCTTGACCTTTCATTTTATTTGCAGTTTCGTGTCTCTTATCTTCTGTCAAGCAAGCGGAACATTAATCTGTTACCGTGATCAAAAGGAAAAGTCATATTTACTCTGGTGACACACTGATTAAATTTAGCCTTGCAAACTGAAATGGCTTAAAGGATTAGCAAACTTTGTGAATCTGAGGTGGAAGGAGGCATCCTCATTTACTAAATGCCAAGTGTAAAAAAAAGCCTAAAATATATATGTTGAGAAATGTGCTCAATCATAAGAGATGCACATTATGTTAAAACTCAGATAAATATCCAATGCAGTGTGTAACAAAAACACATGCAGATACTGTATGTGATAACACACTAAATAGAGATCAGATGAATAAACTGTATTCATAAAATAGTGGTGCTTCATTTCAAGTACTTCATGAACACCAAACTCTAGAGAGGAAATTGAGTTAAATATCTTACGCTAGCATCACAGAACTCTATATCAAATATGTACAAGCGCTTGTCATAATTAATTTCAAGCACTTTATTCAAGCATGGTGTTGCATAGCCTTAGATATATCAAGAGTAGTATATAATGATTCAGTACGTCTATTTTTAAATAGCCACCATGAAAGAATGAGGAAGAATGTGTTCAGCGAGAGTGCAGTGTAATCTGTGGTCTCTCTTGCTGTCTATAGAATTTGCTAAAAGCTATTTGTAGAAAAGTGGAGATTAGGACTTGTTCCAATCAGGAGTGTGTCCACAGCCGTGTTGTAGAATGTTACATTACCAAGTGAGCAGAAATGACAGGTCTTGGTTCACATTAAATACTCTACTGATGTTTCTATGTATAACAGACTAACAGAGCTGTAACAGAAACAGCTCAGGAGACCAAAGTAAAATGTTTAACAAGAACTGGCTCCTATGGCATAGAAAAAGCTCAGGCACAAAAACATGATTCCTCTGGCAGAATTATCTCAACTTCTATTTCTACTTAATCTTCTGCTTCTACTTACTCCTTTGACAGCATAAATGGGCAAAAGTCTTGAGCCACCCTTAATTTCTTTATGTTTTGCTTCCAATGAGCCAGTGTTCCTGAACAACAGTTCTCTGAAAACTACCAAAGATAACACAGTTTGACATAAATTTGTGTTTTTGCACCAACAAGGTGATTCCCAAAGAGCTATTAGCCTAAAACTTGGCATGTCTTTGCATGGTGTGCAGTGTTTTGTTAAAAAAAAAAAAATCTGAGGCAATTGGAAGAATGGAGGAGAAAAGAAAAAGTGATAGGCAGCAGCAGCAGATGAACAGTATCTGAAAGTCATGCCTTTAAGAAACAGGAAGGAATCCAGCAAAGATGTGAAAAATGGCTGAGGTACGGCAAATGACTCAAAACTGGACTGAAAATCAGTGACAACTATGCAATACCATCTGGAAAGCTTCTGATTGGCAGTGGATTCATTTTTCAGCACGACAATGATATCACACATGCTGCCAAAGCAGTAAAAGCATACCTGAAAAACACACGATGGGACACTCAGTCATGGATTGGACCTCAACATTATTGAAGTGATGTGGGATCAACTTGAAAGAGAACAGAACAAAAGGCAGCCAAAGAAGAGCTTTGAATGTCCGTCAAGAAGCCTGGAGAACTATTCCTGAAGACTACTTAAAGAAATGACAAGAAAGCTGCCTCAGAGAGTTCAGACTGTGCTGAAAAATAAAGGTGGTCATACCAAATATTGACGTTCAAGCTCATTAGAATTGTGCAACCTCTGTTTTTGCCTTGTATGCTGTATTTGCATTTATGTTTGCAAATCTTTTGATAAATTGCTGTACCCGTTTCCCAATGAATGAGAGGAGAAAGGACTTTTGCAGAGTACTGCACATAAAACAAGACACCCCCCCAGTTTTGTACTTAACCTTATAGTTAAGTACAAAACTTTATTGGGTTTAGGGGAAGGTTGTGATTTGGGTTCAAGTAAGAATTTTATGGAAGAGACACAGTTAAAGGAAACAGCGAATATCAGATTGAAACAGGAAGTAAACTGTGATAACTAATCCAGTGATCTTACGTACTTTTCTTACCTCAGTTGTGAAAGCTGTCATCATCTCTTATCCAGAGCTTTTTGTATCTGGAACACTACAGTACACCCAGTGTTTGAGCTATATATAGTGGCACTTATCATATGGAATAAATTTATCTGCATGCCGCTTTGTTTGTCGCAATGAATATTGAGGGCATATTCATTGCTCAAGTGCACTGTGATATCTCTCTTGTTATCTTGTTTGTGCAGTCTTTGGGGAATTTTTGGCAGAACTGGTCCACAATTGTGTGGACTGTTCACTTCTCTAATGACACTGAAGCAAATATTATTTTTGGTTCAGTTTTTAAACCGGTAGTGCATTCAAGAGGGCCAAAAATTGCCACTAATAAGCTCCTAAAAGCATCAAGCTATCTTTTGTCCCCTATTTTTGAGGTCAGCTCGAATGCTTCTTACGCAGCGAGTGGAGCGGGGTCTCATTGAGGCTGAAAAAAACAGCTCCTGTTTCTGTGAGAAGTGACATGACCAGAAATGGTGAAAGCAGGTAATACATGGGCATCTTAGAAGCATCTTGGATGCGATCAGTGTCCAAGTCACCAGAGTTTATTACTTTATTTATGTTATTTTAATATGTATAACCTTTTCACAGTGGTAGAGTAAATGCCTGGAAGCCAATTTTAACTACACGTGTTTCCTGATTTCAGTGTGACAGCACAATATGTGTTCACAGCAAATGTATGTGGAAAGGCTAAAGACTTATTTGCACAACTGTTGGCACTGGTTGTTATTATATTTCATGACTTTAGCAAATGAAGCATAATGAATTTACATTTCAAAACACAGTGAATCTGGATCCGAATTAAAATGGTCAGCATCTGATTCATGCTGACCATGAATCAAATGAATATTCACTTTCAAATGTTGCCGTCACCTCATTTTTGTTGTATTCAGTTGATTATTGGTAGGAATTTTTGGTTTTTCAAAGCAGCAATAGCAGGAATGGAATCATAATGCAGTAAATAAGGTGACAGATTGCAGGCCTGATACTAAAAAATAGGGTACAAAATCCACTATAACTGTCTCTTTGTGAAAAATGAACTTTATTGTAATGTGTTTCAAAATTCAATAAAACTCAATGCATAGAAGCATAAAAGGTATTGCTATCTGTTGTTCAGCGTATTTTGGCCTGGGTCTATTCATTTGGAATGTCAGTGCACTAAAGGAATGATCCATCCATCCATCCATCCATCCAACAGTTTCTTAACCACTTATCCAATTCCCTGGTTTACTAATATTACACATGAGCTTAAGATATAAGATTATTTTTTCCCCAGGTGTCAGCATACAGTTTGTTTGGCTGCTCCCCAGCGGTCAAAAAAACATTTTTTTTCTCTCTCTCTAGAGTCAAGTTTAAAGTTTCAAATGAAACCTAATTACAGAGAATCGTCTTAGTAGGCAAAGTGGGGCCTGATGACAGAACAGAGTATAGCAACACTGCATACTTGCTGACATACACAGACTTTCCAGCTGTCTGGGCTGATACTACTCCAACAGTGCACTTTATGGACTTACAGAGCTTTACCTTAATTTAAATTTAAGATGGAATTGGATAAAAGGTATTCATTGTGGTCCAAAGCAGCAAAGCATCCAAATGACTGAAAAATGAAAGAAAAGCAAAGGAAATGCCATAGTTACTGTTTAAAATTGATTAAAACTGTTTTCTTGTTCAGTGTCTGAATTTTTGTCTTAGGAGATAAAGATGACGGGAAAACTGCATTGCAGTGGCTTTACATTAATATATTGTGGTGTTTCTTTTTAGATAGTGGCAGTCTGGTAGTGTCTTGTTTCGAATATGGTTGGCTAGTCGGATATTCTGATTTGAGGGGCTGAAGAAAAATCAAAGCTTGAAAGGGAAATGAGGAAGAAGAGCTCTAGGTCACTAAGCGATGATGTGACCAGTTGAAGGAGGTGACAAAAACTTTGCAGCAGTCTATGAAAGATACATGAGCCAAGCTCCCATGAGCCTCCATTCCACGTCAAGAGGAACGTGTGAGTCCAGTGCCTTTGAGAGTCACCTTTCTAAAAACCTGTATGAAAGATATATGTATATATATACAAAACTTGAGCAGAAATATAGCCTTACTGTAGGCACTGGAAAGCACAGAAGCAGATTAAATTGTTCTCTCAGCGTACATTAAATTTCTTACAGTCAAACTTGTTTGTTTTAGCTGCTGTATTTTCTAATACAGTAGAAGTGCAGGCAGAGACTTTGGGCTGATATTGTGGGCCTCCACATGAAGGTTATACAATCAACCTCTAGTCTTTCTGTCTCTCTCTCCTCATTCCTGCTTTTGTTAAGTTTTCTTTGTCACTGATCTCACTCATGATTTTACCACTGATACTATGTATCACACCCCAATGCTTCCTACTGTTCTTTTCATGTGCACTTAAATGTAGAATCAGCAGTTGAAGCTGTCCTGTTTCCCTCTTTGTATGAACTAGCATGTAACAGTAATAAACTGTCATCTAAGTGAAGTATGAAGTTATATTAACTGGTGCAATGTGTAAAAAGTGCAGAAAATAAACATTAACTTGCATCCTGTACTACTTTCCCCTGTGCATCTCATACTATCGGTCATCTTTAAAACTCTTAAGCACAGCAGGGACAGCAACTTTAACTTTAACTTCATGTTTTCCTCCAACTGGCAGTTGTGTTGCTGCCTGCACTGTTAGACAGTTTTATGTCTGAATGGGCCTCATAATGATGTACCACTGCATCTATTTTATGCATATGTTATTTCCATATAAAAAGGGTGGTACTGAGAAAGTACACCTGCCTACAGGTTTCCATAAGTGTTCCTTGATCTATACATCAGTAAGTAAAAGTTTGTGTTTATGGAGAGGATATGAAAGGTATCATTTGTGCTGCAGGGCAGAATTTAGTATTTATTTACTTAAGTAGCTGCAGTTTTTGAGGTGTTATGCTTCTGCTTATCGAGTCTTTTTTGGGGGAAATATTGTGGTCTGCTTTTAATAAATCATATTACCTTACGTCAGTGGTTAGCTACTTTACCACATATATGGACAGTATGAATTGTAGATCATATGGAAGTAGAGCTAAAATTTTCAGTTCATTACCACATATGAGGCTATTATTATATTTTATTTAAGATAAGATAAGATAAGATAAAACTTTAATGATCCCACGATGGGGAAATTTGCGCATTACAGCAGCTCAGTACAGAGAAAAAATGAAAAGGATGAGTAAGAACAAATAACTAAACTAAAACTAAAATAGAATAGAATAAAAAAAATAAAATAGCAAAAAAACTATACACATATACATAAGCACTGTATGCATAAATATATATATCAAACAATGTCAATACACACATTTACATATACACACATATACACACACATCAAAACACTATATACAGATATCAAAATATTATATACATTTGTAGCCGGTAAGGTACATAGCATACACGGTATGCATTATATGGGTGAGTGTAATAAATAAAATGTATCTGGACTGTATGGATAAAGTGATGGCAGAGGAGGTAAAGTGTCCAAGTGACTCAAGACATTATGATTCAAATGTACCTACATTTTTATCGGTCCAGCTTTTTAAAAGAACTTCTTTTTTTTTGATAATTTGCAGATTTCACCTGGTGGTTGGTTGGGAAGAGTTAGAGAACGTGCCTGGGGAGGTGATGATCTGGGCATCTCTGCTCAGACTGCTGTCTGTGCAACCCAGACCCCGATAAGCATCAGAAAAAGGAAGGATGATTAGCCGGACAAAGCAACTTCAAACTTCAAGACTATTACAAAATTACATAAGTTACAAAAACAAAATGCTGTCTTTGTAATAATATATGAGAAATAATAATTTAATGACATAAAACTCACAGAAGCTATTTTTTGTAGTAAGTACTCTTACCTTCAATACTCCAAATACATAAATGTAAATAGCACAAAAAAGTAAGGAAATTTGTGTTTGGTCAGTTATTTCTTTATTGTAACAATGCTTCTTGGCAATAAATCTTATACTGTTGGAAAACCTGTTTCAATGGTGCCACATCCACAAATGCATTTTCCTCATAGATGTGGCACCATTGAAAACCTGTTTCAATGGTGCCACATCTATGAGGAAAATGCATTTGTGGGTTAAGCAGCAGAGTTGAGTATGTTGGCTACACCCATGAAAAACTTGCCAAATCTTCTCTGCCAATGCCAAACAGCCATCAATGCCCTCAATAACTGTTTGTCAGTCTGTTTGTTTGCTTGTTTACAACATTACAACAAAAATACCAGTCCACTTCATATTAAATTTGCACAAAAGATGGCCAGTGACCCCTAGATCACCCTAGATTAGACTGTTTCAAGGTCAGACATCTACTGAAAATTTTGTCAATGTGATAACTCAAGAAAGATGTGAGGTAGAAAGTTCATTTCATGTTGTTCAAATGTTCAAATCACCACAGATGTATCTACTAAAAATCTTGGTGGCCTTGACCTCAAGGTAATGGTCAATGGAAAAATTCTGGGCATGGACAGTAGGACCTATGTGTTATCTCGGTGATTCAGTGTTTGGATAGTGACAAGTCTGAGAGATGGACAACGTTCAAATCCGGGGGCAGGGTTTGTTGTGCACCACTTGTTTCTTTTTCTTTTCGTTTTTTTTTTTTTTTGCATTTTGTGACTTGTCACTCTGCTTTCAGTTTGTCGCCTGTAGACTGGTGAAACACTTTTTCTTCTTTGTCTGCTGGTTCATGTGCTTGCTGCTCTAGATACTCTGTGGACCCAATTAGAATCAAACAACAGAAACATAAACCCCTCAAGGTAATGATTGTGTGGTTTGGACATTTGTATCTGCAGTGGTATAGGGTGTTGAACCTGACACATTTTCTCAGCATTTATTTTGTACTTTGGTTTTGCATATTTTAGTTTCTTAATTGACTGGCTCTGTAATGCCCTAAAGGAAGGATAAACACTCAGACTGTGCTGTGATGCCACTCGAGAAATTCAGCTTTTAAGCCTGGCTAAAAGAAACACAAAGATGGATGGAGTTTGGGCCAGCCACACAATTGGCTATACGACCTGCCTCTTCAGATTTTGGAGAAATGGCCACATCTGTGCCAGTTAACAATAATCCACTACACAGTAAAACCAGACAGAATCATCAATAACCTGATTTTGTTTTTTTTGTTTTTTTGGTTTGTTTACTGAAAAAATTGCAAGCTTTTCTTCAGTGAGTTTAAAATTTTCAGTAATATGTGCCTCCAGCTTTTGAACAACAAAATTTTCCAGATTAAACTCAATTGTGGTGCAACAATTTCAATGTCAACACAGGACAAAGTACTAATAACAAAACTACTGACTATCAAAACAACAAAACCACAATCACAAGTGGGGAGAGCATCCCCAGGCAACTCTGCTAACCAAATGCTATCACATACCAAAAAATAGCACGATAAAATTGCAGTACAAAAACAAAACAACAAAGAAAAGCACACAATAATTCACAGTGAAACAAAATATCATTGCAAAATCACCATTACTCACACAAATTTAGTTCTGAAATGATATCCTTATACTGTGCAATCATGCTCTTGAAACTGAATGCATAAACAAAACTATGAAACAGCAATGCATAAGATGGACTGCCTCCAACCTTTAAAAAAAAAATGTCTAAGAGCTGCTTGGCCTGTAACAGAGAGAGACATCATTCTTCTCCAACCCCCCTTAAATAGGGGCAGGACAATCCAATTACTTGTCTAGTAGCACCTAAGAACAAGGAAAGGAGAGGACAGGAGAGGAGAAGAGAAGAGAAGAGGGGAGAGCAAAATGGGCTGCATAACAGCCATATATATATATATATATATATGTATGTATATATATATATATATATATATATATATATATATATATATATATATATATATATATATATATATATATATATATATATATATATATATATATATATATATATGAAGCTGGAAACATTCCTCTGATACTTTGCTCCGTACTCACATCCTGTGACAGCTGCACATCCATGATGTGACTCTCTCGTTCCACCACATCCCAAAGGTGCTCTACTTGATTGAGATCTGGTGACTGTGGACGCATTTTGAGAACAGTGCTGTTCAAGAAACCACTTTGAGATTTGAGCTTTGTGACATGGTATGTCTCCCTGCTGGACACTGCGGTTATAAAGATGGACGGGCATGGTTAGCAACAATACTCAGCCTGTGGCATTTTAAACAATGCACAACTGGTACAACCAGGCACAAAGTGTGCCAAGAAAATATCCCCAACACCAAATTGAGGCTCATCAGACCATGGAACACTTATCCAGTCTCCTGTTGTCCAATTTTGCTGAGTCCATATAAATTGTGGTCTTAGTTTACGATTCTTCACTTGCAAGAGTGGTATCCAGTGCTGTCTACAGCACGATAAACCTTGAAGGAGGAGACAGCTTTATAGATGCTCTTCTGCATACTTTGTAGTTGTGACGAGTGGTTATCTGAGTTACTGTTACCTTCCTATCAACTTGAAGCAGTCTGGCCACTCTCTGATCTCTGACATCAACAAGACATTTTCACCCAGAGAACTGCCGCTCACTGGATATTTCAGTATCTCTTTTTCAGACCATTCTCTGTAAACCTTCGAGATAGCTGTGCAGGAAGTTCACAGTCAAAGAAAATAGAAAATCTCAGAAATACTCTGACCAGCCAATCTGGCACCAACAACCATGTCACATTTAAAGTCACTAAAATCCCTTTTCTTCCTCATTCTGATTCTCCATTTGAACTTCAGCAGGTCATCTTGACCGTGTCTACACGGCTCAATGCTCTGAATTGCTTTCATGTGATCGCTGAACGGGTGTACTTTTACTGTATATGATAATTTTGTTTTATTCTCATTATTATTAATGTTTCTCATCTTTGTGTCAGTCTTTATAGTGCTTCACTTTCCTAACAGTCTAAATTGAACCAGAAGTAATTTTGTTTTCATGACGCGAATCCCTCAGATAACATTTTTCATGAACCTTCTTACAAATTACTCACACAATCGAAAGTGTGCATGTGTGTACATTCATGTGTGAATGAATGTGCATGCAGAGCTGCAAAGGAGAAGAACACTGTTAGTTTAGGCAGTGGAAGGTCTTTGTTCAGCCTATCCTCCAATGTCAGAGCAAAGCAGAGGATATTTGAAGGGTAATATTGTTATCTAGAGGGTAAACATACTATCTCATTTATGATCTGAACTTCAAGGACATTTCACTGTGATGGATGCAGTGCCTTCTTTACTGATAACACGGTCTTCGTATAGCTGAACAAATGAAATACACACCGTTGACATTTCATTATGAGGTCATTTTGTGTTAGTATATTCATATCTTACAGCTACTGATAAGAAAAATTTCATATGTTATGACATTGATTTCATTTATAATTAAATTAGCTTATAGATATTTGAAATCACACTTTGCAGTTTTGTCTAAATGAAAATGTATGAAATTTGCTTTTGAAAAAAGTGCTTTTGATCCCATTATTATCATTACACTCTTATTTGCATCTGTTTATAGTTTATCACTATTACAGCATCTTTTAAAAAGAAAAGCTTCCATATATTTTTCTGTTGCTTCTTCTTGTTTAATTATGTTTGAGGAAATATTATAATTCCTTTATTCTATATATTTTGTTTAAAACAATATTAGATGATAATTATAAACTTCCATTGTATGCAAAAATAATATAAGCTTATTTGCATGTTTATATGTTATTCCAGCAGCATATATAAACCACTTGTATCCTCTGAGGGAGCCACATGAGTAAACAGACCTTTAAATTTGTGCAGAGATATAAAATCTTCCTCATTTACATAAGCATTTTTTTTTTTTTTTTACACTTTGAGATGGCAGAGATCATACCAAATTGGCATGAAAGCCCAATGAGCTATTTGGGTGCAGCGTTACACTTCAGAGAGCCTTTCAAATCAACCGCCCTCTCATCTCTGCCAATGAATGCTGCATGTCATTAAAACTTAACACCAAAACACAGGAAGCGACTCAGTGGTTTTATCTAGAATGAAAACTTGTGACTTCAAATCCGCATGGGGGGGACATGAAGGGAGGAAATGAAAAGGAATAACCGCCAATCTCATCTCTGCAGTTATACACATTTATTGCATGAAATATACTCAGGGCTGAAACAGAGTTCAGAGAAAGGAAATTTAATATTCTAGGAAATATTCTTCTCATTTCAAGAGGAAAAACTGCTGGTTAATGGTGGTAAACAGTAGGTAGATGTAATGTTCAAAAGAGCTGAATATGGTAACATAAGAAAAGTATGTATGTATCACAATCTTGTCAGAAGAGTGCTGTTTAATCTTAAATGGTCATTTTGTGACTAAACCACCTTCATTTGTTTCCAGTTCACTTTGTGATTGCGAGTCTCAGTGTTAACATTTCATGTGATCATAATTTAGGGAAAGAGTTTGGCTTTTTGGCTATTTCAGAGTGGAATTTTATCTCCAACTGCCTAAAGTTCACAAAAAGAACAAATTTTCAAGTCTGAGCTTGAGAAAGCAGATAATCAGGTCCGACCTTAAGCAAACTCTAAGAGACCCTTAATGCTGGAGAGACAGGGGAGAATGAAAAGGGGAATATGAGGTGCGATGTGACTGGGAAGAGGAAATAGCTTTGATGCCTGCAATCGCAATCTGGTCAATCAGCAATCAGAGTGCGCTGAAACACTAATGAGGGGTTTCAAGACAAGATTCCGCAGCGCTGCTGCTGATGCAGATGTGATATGACAGTTAAATCAACTACGGGAGTTGGCCTGTGGTGTTCTGATAGAGTGAGCTGTAGACTCACTATGATTTGAAGAGTTATTTGAGTAAAAGAAAATGTTTTATTCCTACAGGTCTGACACCAGAATCCAAGGGAATAGCAATCAAACAGCCCAGGAGAAGTGATAATGTACATCACTGACATTTTATGCATTCTCATGTTAGAAACAATTTCATAATAGTCCCAGCCAGTCTGATACCATATTATATTTTAATAATCACCGGAGGATTTAAAAAAGATTTTATTTAGTTTTTTTTGTTCTTTGTCATGCAAGCAAGAGATGGTGACGTGATTCTGCCACAACATGTAATAATTGAGAATATGCAGACAGTTTATTTAAATCCATAACCACAGTGATTCACAAACATGCCTGATGAAAAATGCACTCACTGGACTTCTGGCTGCAGTCAGATTGTGTGATAACATGGCGTCTGTTTACATTATGTATGAGCCTATATCCTGAACAAGCACAAGAAGAGGAAATATACTAACAAGAGCAGAGCAATGCTGCCATCCACACAGAAACACCACTAGATATTTTTTATTAATAAATGTGCCTGTTTGGGATGAGTCTGCATTGTCAGTGTGTGCTGGCTCTGTGAGCAGTGACTCCATTCGATGGCTGCCTTGACAACCCGGACGGTTAAAGTGCGCTTTGCTCTGCAAATGACGGCATCTGTCCAGAGCAGCTGTCCTCACTCGTGTTCTCATCTGCTCGGGTCAGGCCACCTATCGTGACCTCTTTTGGCTTGCTTTGGGCTCAAACATCACCAAGAATGATGATGCCAGTTGTTCAGCTACCGGGACAGGTGAACTGGCTGGCTGCATTCAGTCATTGCTCAACCTGTTTGATCTACATCGTGAGCTCCATGTCTAACACAGCACACTGAGCCTGCTCTGCTCAGTAGTAGGCCCTGCTGCAAGCATGAGCAGTTTTTCAGGGGTCAAACAGATGGCAACAGTGGATAGAGGAGATTCATCAGATTAGGTTGATTTGTCAAACAAGACCGATTATCTAATAGTTTTCATCACCTCTCCTGAAGTTCGCTCTGGCTTTCTCTCCTCTTCTCCTGGTGGGGAGGTGTGATCAAAAAGTTCTGAGAACAAAAAGAAAAATCTCTGCTCATCAAATGTCAGTCCCTTACCTAATCACAATTAGACCAATCTCACGTTCAAGGTCATATTCTCATACACCTCCGGACTGTTTTGAGTGTGCCTGCTATTTTTTAGCTCTCTCAGTAGAAGCACCAATATGTTCCTTTATACTTGTGCCTCTGCGGTGCGCGCTGGATCTTCTTCTCCTCTGTGTCAAAATCCTTCAACTTGGTTTTTATTTTTGCAAAGTAGATGAAGTTGCTGGGAGGCAAATCTGGCCAGTGGATGAAGTCAAAAAACACAATGTTCTCCGAGCCAGCACACTGACATACACTACAGTTTAGATCATTTCCTCTGAATGTCCCTCAGATGCTTCAGGACTTCACAAAATAAGTTGATGACAACTACCTGGTGGATGAAGAATCAATGCACAATCTGTTGGGAAAAAAATTGCATGAATGCTAGTGGTCTAACTTCCACAAACTATAGACTCTTCAGACCTGCTGAAGATGTTTGGTCATAGCCAGAGACAACACCCTCATCACCAGCGATGCTCCTCCATGTGAAATCCAGGTCAGTTTAAAACAGGTCTTGATGATTGCTGTCATGGCGTGTGTGTGTGGCAGGCAGAATTGGACCCCAGGATGCAGACTCAAAAAACAGGATTTATTGGAAAAATACAAAATAAACCTATACTGGGAAGGGACTAAACCAAAACTTGAGGAGGAGCAGGGAGACACACAGCGAGGGAACACTGAAGACGACGCGACAGAGAACAAAACAAAACTGAGGGCTTAAGTACACACTGGGTAATCAGGGCAAGAGGAAACAGCAGGGAACAACAGGTGAAGCAAATGAAACTAACAACATGGGAAGCAAAACTAAACACAAAGCACAGGGAACATACGACTGTCAAAATAATACAGGAAGTGACTAACCAAGGCGCACGCAGACTACATACGGGGGACTGGCACACAGACACGGGGCAGAGACACAGACTAGTCACAACACTAGGAATAAACTCAACATGAAAACACAGGAGGTCAGGGACAAGACATCATGACAAGACCATGGAGCAGGGGAGACAGGGACGAGGGGAACAAACGTATCAAAACAACTGAAAAACAACAAAACTCAGGGAAGACAGAACTAAACACAAAATGCTGGGCAGACGGCCCAGGACCATGACAATTGCTTTCTGCACAAGTTTGAGGTTGTTACGTCCCCGGCCTAGGGGTAACTTGGACATATCAGGTGTGACTCCCCACTCCAACCACTCCCAAGAAAAAGGCCAGCAACACAAAAGTCACTGAAGATGCTAAGCATCAGTTTATTTGCTTTGGGGGTGAGTGGTGCCAAAACAACAAACAAAAGTTTCTAATGTTCCTTACTCTCCTCTAATGGAAAATAAAAGACAGTTCTCCAGCCTACCCTCCTAACCAATAAACAAGAGAAGGGTTTCAAGAAAAATGCCTTCTCACTCATAACTACTGCAGTGTTTAATATATACAGTGGATACACAATTTTCTGTGTACAAAATTACTTACAAAAAGTTTATGACTTGCAACAACAACACCAGGAATACAAATATGCTCGCACTATTCACCAAGAAATTCAGTTCAGGATTCTCACACAAACACTCAGAGCTAAAAGCAGCTGATGGCTGTTTGAGAGAAGGAAAGGGGTGAGGTGGCTGTCAGCTGGAGGAGAAGAGGCTGCTGTCCATTAAATCATCCATTCTGAACTTATTCAAACTAGCCAATCAGCAGTCTCACACATACTCAGCCAACACACACACACACACACACACACACACACACTGGAAGGAGAAGCAAAACCTGCACATGTCCACACACACTTTAGTGGGAGGAGCCAAAGATGCAAACAACATGGCACATGTTCATAGATCATAACAGAGATAGAGTGGAGAAATCACAGAGTGCACTGTGTACTATACAGTAAGTGGTCAGAATGGATTTTCAGGGAGTGATCTAGAAATAGTGGCTGGGGTGAATAACAGCACAAGAAGACCCATAATATCAGAGCACCAGTCTGGTATTGCCCCCCCCCCCCCCCCCCCCCCCGCTCTATTATGGGCTCCATGTCTCAAAATCTCATTTTGGTATTTTTTGCACAAGGCAGAAACATCTGTAATCTTCATGAGGGTTAAAATGGGTTTTTTTAAAGGATGGGAAAAGCAGGAAACAAGTGCACTGCTGTAACAATACTGTTCATGTCTTACATCGTGTTCAGTCCTAAAGTGTCTGTGTTTTAGTTCTCTGACCTCTGACTGTTATTTTAAGTGCAACATTCATTTCCTGAATGCAGTGAAATGTGAACGTGAGAACAAAAGAAACAGCGGTGCATCTCTCACACATATCTAATTATAACATTAGATTGAAAATATGCTGCCCTGGCCGATGGTTGTGATAGAAGATCCTGTATTTGTATGTGTACTCATCCTTTTTTTTTTTTTTTTTTACATGCTCTGTTACACACCCCTGTTCACACATCAACTGCGACTCTGTGAAGTGAAGTGAAAAGGCTACGACTCATCAAAGCTAGCGAACATTAAACCTCATTTACTTCTTTAATGAGATATCTGTGTGAGGTGACTAGTTCTGCAAACTAATCCCAGTATTGCACACAAAAATGTAATTGGCTAATTGTCAAAATGCCGGGCAGTCTCTTGCAGGGCCACATATCCCATTATTGAGAAAGCTGATGAGTGAATGGTAGCAGCATGTGGTGCTGTCTGGGAACAAGCAAGCTCTATCTTCCTTGCAGGCCTGCAATAAGAGCTGTCTGTGAGGTCTGATAAGAGACCCCAAATTAATGACATTTTAATTACTGAGCCATTTGGATTCTCTGCCTTTGTTTTATAACAAGGGCAGTAAAATAATCTTTAGGATGCTGACTGTGGCTCACTCTATCTTTGCAGCCTCTCAGTTATATAAAAGAAAACAATGTAGGGTGCAGAGTTAACATAACATTTTAATATCAATCAAAAGGGAAACATTTGCTTAAAAAAATGGCAAACAAGCATGACAAGATATTTGTCACCCAGTCAATGTCCTTTTGTAAAACGCGCAGCAACCATTTCATTGCCTGACACTCCGAACCATCATCATCTGCTCTTTCTGATCTCTTCAGAACTTCAAAATCATTTCCCTGGATTTCGCATGTCATGCAGCTTCACACCATCACACTGTCTGTCTTCACTGGAAAAATTCTCCTTTCATTTAACAGCTTCACAGTTCAAACTTACAATTTAACGCTACTCGTCACGTCCTATGAACAACAGTATGTTAAATGACGTATTTGCTGACACGTCTCATCTTTCATCTGGAATAAATTCGAATGTGATGATTTCCATGGAAATGTGTTACAGACATGTAATCATGACTTTTTTTTCTCCCTCCAGTAGGCATCTTCATTATGTACCTTTTAAATCCAACCTCTCTTTTTCCATTTACAATAACTGTGCCAGCACAAAATGGACTCTTTGGCTGGTGTATCAGCTGTAAAGTGGGTTCTTGTTGTTTTTCATTTTCCCATTATGGTTTTTAGAACTAACCTTCAAAGGGCTGATTTTCCTTTGTTACTTAAAAAAAAAAAAGATTGCAAGATTGTGTAACTTTCAATTTTCCAGTGAACTTTGAGAGACATTATGAACAAGATAAAATTTCTACTTTTCCTATTTTTTCTTCTGTGGACTCTGCTGCTGGGTATATAACTAATGAATTTAAGACTGTCAGCAAGTTAACATTATAAGACTGCATAGTGTATGTCTAATGGATTTTTTAATGAATGTGTTTAGCACTAATGCATCACTTAAAACATGAAAACACACTGCAATTACAGTGTTGATAAGGCTGAACATGACAAATTGCTCTCTGACTTTTCACATATCTACAGTCATGCTTGCGGATTTTGTGGAGCTGTAGAAAGAGTAAAAACAATGTCAGCTTGACAGAACGCTCACAAAAACAATGCTAATACGTTGATATTTTACAAGTATAATAGTCCTCTTAATCACCATCTTTTCAGCTCTCATTAAACACAAAGTACAACTGAGGCTGATGGGAATTTCATTAGTTTTGCAGGAATGTGGTTATAAACCAAATTGTTCAACAAGCTGATGCGTTCTCTGATATTTAGATACTGGAGCTAGGTGAAGCCTCAGAGGACCACCACTAATAACTGAATTTATTTGAATTTAAGTTGTATTAATTCCATTGATAAAAGCCCAAATATCAGCCTAATGCTGTGAAAACCGGGGTCTTGTGTTAACCTCACCAGTGTCTGTAGGCTCCATCCTTTGGGACTGTCATGATTATGAAACTATGTGTATAAAACACATGGATATCAGCAATAAATTTGAAAGCAAACTATAAAACACAGTAATTGAAGTTTTCCAGTCACATAATGTGGTGGATCGAGCAACTAATGGCTCAGTCACACCAGAGTGACTATAGGACAGCAACTTCCTTAAATTGAGGAAGTGGTTACCTGGTGGTTGCACTGATTTATTGATTTATTTTCCATTCAAGTAGTTTTGAATGCAGCCACCTGGAGTGTGCCCCAACCTCAGCCTCAGCCTCTGGGCGACCACTTTCAATCACAAGGTGATTACACAGGTCGTCTATTGGGAGGCAACCTGCTGCCAAACAATTGTGGTCCCACTTGAACTGACTGCGGTTAGTCTCTTAGACTAATTACTGTCTAATTTATAAATGTAAAACAGATTACCAACATGTTACAATCAGTCTGAGTCAGTCTGCGCTGATGAGTGCAACTAATTAGCTCGCACACTGATAGGTAGAGGGAGGTTATGTTTGGTCTGTCTGTCTGTCTGTCCCTTAGTAGGATAACTCGGAAAATTCTGAACAGATTTCAATGAAAATTTCTGGAGTTGTCTGGGTGGTACAAGGAATAATTTTTTGTGGTGATCCAGATCACGGTCTGGATCCAGGATTTTGTAACAGGTTTCTTTACCATTGTGAGATAGGGACAATATTTACATAGTTGGCTCTAACCTTATGATGATAATTCACAATCCTCTAAAAAGAATTAGTGTGCAATATGACCATAAGTTCTGTCACATAGCAAAGTTTATTCATCATCCAAGGAGAATTCCAGATCTAATGATCCAAAATGCTGAAAATTATAGGGTGAAAAAATGATTCATTCATACAACTAACACCAAAATGTAGTTGAACCTGAGGGAGCATGGCAGCATTGGTTGGTATCTAATGCAGTGTAGTATCAGCACATAGAAAATTTGGGGTGGGTGAGATATGCGCTCTAGATTTTATTGCCACCTTGATGCACCAAAGGCACTTTAAAGATTGTTAAGCAATAACTTTTTTGTTCTAAGTTTAAATGCAGTAACCCCCCCCCCCCCCCCCCCCCCAAAAAAAAAAGCAAATTAGAAGCCAAATGTTTTTTGATGACATGATATTATTTTTTTATAAGGCACCTGATGGAAGAAAAAGCAACACCTCTAGTAATCTTATCAATATCTGAAGTATCATCTCAAAATTGTTGCACTGTGTATCTGGTGATTTTCCTGTATGCCACCAGAGAGGACAACGCTGCCATCATAGCAGATGTTTCATTAGGACAAGAAAAAAAACAGCAGTTGATGGGAAAATGCATTTGGTATAAAAAAATAAAGTGAAATATGAATCAGGTGGTTCAGGACCACGCTGAAAGTGGCATCCTTCGGAGACAAAACCAGGGCTGTGGCTTTAATTTGAAGGCGAAAGGATGATAAAACCTTTCACCGATAAGATGCACAAGCGCTCGTCTTTTTTTTTTCACCCTTTTTTTTTCACCCAATGTTCTTGCATTGTCTCTGATTTCTCCTGTTGTTTTGCTCTCCACTCACAATTTCATTACTTATTTATCTCTTGTTTTTGGCATAGCCTGTTCTGGGATTACTGTGCTGTGAATGGAATGACTATGAGCTCCTGTGTATCTTTCTGATGGTGAGATTTTACTAAAATGCTAAAGGCTAGCTTCTATGGGAGAATTGTGGCAGACAGGAATTGGTTGTCAGTGAAAGATAAATATATCAGTATGTATGTGGCTGGGAAATATACAGTGTAATAATTCCCTTGTATGCAAAAGGTTACAATAGAAGACAGATGCAAATGATAAATGATACATTTCGTCTTACTATGCTAAGGTGCACCTAGATTATGCTTGGGGCAAACACAAGCAAGGGGAATATTAAAGTGTGTTAAAGAATGAGAGAGAGCACCCCCTCCTCCCTTTTTTGCATCTTTGCACTCATCACCCCTCTCTATGTGAATGTGAGAATCCATGCATGCATATGTACACTTAAAAAGCCCAATGAGCAGTCAGTTGATATTCTAACATGGACAGAGAACCCTTTGAATTGTAAAATCAATGTTGCTAAGTCACCAGTGCCATAGAAGGACATATCATGAATCAAGCAAGAAAAAAGAACAAGGATAACGAGCCGGCCATGGTCTGCAGTGGTATCGCGCTGGGCCACATGGTCCCAGAAAGCTGTAATAAGGAAAAATGGTCAAGGCGTGAAGAGGAGCCAAGTGACGGGGTGAAGGCCACTAATTTCTCTCATCTGGAACCAGAGATAAGGGATAGATTAAGATTAACAATGTCCATCCTGTTGAAACGCTAATTATGAGGCACTGTGCACAGTTTAGTAGAAAGGGCCTCAGTGCGGAAGACTGGAGTATGTCCACTTGTTGGGTTTTTTTTTTTTTAATAATGTGTGTGTGTAAGTGTGCACACCCTGCAACCCCTTCTGTTTTTGTTTTAATCCTCTGCTGAGTTTTAATGAAGCTTTATAGGTTTGACATATCAGCTATTTCCCCTCCATCATGGCATCACACCATTACTAAACTGCTCTTATCCTCTGTTAGAGGCAGTCTACTGCTGTCTACCTCATTATCATTGTAATTTTGTAGCCATCCACAGATCATGCATGAAGTTTTGCATTCAGTTAACCTTGTTATTGGTGTCTTAATAATTCTGAACAGAAGAAATCAGGTAGCTGAAAAATGCTTTTCCTTTGTCTTTGTATCTTAAGCTTGTATTTACTGATTTTCTAAGCCATTAGAAACAATATAATAATAAGGTTAAACAGCTGCTATTGTACCTATCCAGCAGATAGAAGGGTTTTAATTTAGAGTTGTGCATCAGGAAACATAATGCTTGAAGTTGATTAGCTGTTTTTGTATCTAACAACTCATTTGGGAAGCTCGCTGTTTAGCTGCTGACTTAGCTGTGTTTTTTTGCTGTTCTCTGATAATCAAACTACAGCAACCAGGAGTTTTTATTTTTTCTTGAAAATGGCTGCATAATGGTAGAGTGGGATCAAATCAAAACAATTAGCTGAAGATGCTAAAGCAGATCTCAGAGGAACCAGTTTTACATCAATAATTTGTGACAAAACCATGTAAATATTAGACTATTTTAAAGAATAGGTCCTCCTCAGTAAGGTCAGAGGTTATTCATTTGTAAAGTTACTGCCAAGAGTGGGAGAGTGGGCCTGCTGCAGAGCTTATCAAGATCAGCAGGAGCAAAAGTGATCAAAGCGCCCTCATTTACATAAAATTTACTTGAGACTGAGGGGTACACACAAATTCCTATCACCATTAAATCTGCATAATTAATCTACAGCAGCTGATTACGAACATCATCAACACCTGTACCAAGTGAGGATTGCTAACGCTTTCAACCTGCAGTGTCAGTCACAAAAATACAGCAGGACAAGCATGATCCTCCAAGAAACCGAGGTTGCTGTTGACATCTGGTTTGTAATTTTTGATCACTGAAGCGATTTTACTGTAGCCCTCGTTGCCTGTCCCAGGACAGAAAGACAGATGGAGAGACCTGAGACTTCTTTTTAAAGTTGTTCTCTGCCGTTGGGCACTAAAGTGCAGCCTTAGACTGCCTTCTCAGCCTGAGGGAGTAGGAGCGGAGTTGGCTGTGGTGGGTAGTTTCTGAGTTGTTTATACATGCACAAAGACTCATACAAATATTTGTGTATTATATGTAGATGCTTTATGCATGTTTGTGTATTCTTTTGTGTTAATGTGTTTGGAAAAAAAAAACACAGTCTGCACTCCATGGTTGTCTGGTTCTGTTTAATAAAGTTGCCTTAAGCAACAATACAGTATGGCTCTGCTCGACTGTATGTGTAACTGTGAATATCTTAGTGTTCTTTTTATATCCAGCCTTTCCTTCCGCTCCCATGCATAATGCATATCTGTCACCTGTGCTCTGTCTGAGTGACTAACTCTTTGTATCAAAGAAATTTCTGACCTACAGAAGACTTCTCTTCGAAAACAGGCACGCAAGTATAAACACGCACACATGCACACACACACACGCACAAACAAATGAATGCCTGCAAAGTAATAGTTTGATAGCTTCAGCCCAAATGATCCCATTTCTAGCAATTTCTATTTTCATTTCAGCTTCAGCTCATTTTCACAATGTTTCCAGGCTGGCTGTGCTAGCTGTTATTCTTATTTCTTGTAGGCTGCACATTTTTAGTTCAGTATGTTTCTAGTTACTATAAAGTCGACCTCACACTGTGAGCTTTCTGAAGTGTGTGCAACCTGCAATGTTTGCTTCACTAGCATGCACAGTGCATGCACGCTTTAGGTCATTTCTAGAGTTTGAACAAAGAAAAAGTAGCTTTAGGCAAAATGATTATATTATCATCTTTTTTCTCTTCTAAACTGATTTCAGTCCGTTCATTTTTCTCATTTCTTTTATACAACAACTCACAAATACCATCAAACATAGTAACAACACATGTTCAGTGTCATAAACTGACTTGTTGTAGGGTATGAAACAAGAATACAATGTGAGAAGAGGAAATAGTAGAAAATGGTCACTGTTTTATATCGCAGTGAATGTGTGAGCAAGTCTTCCTTTTTGAGCTTAAACACATGATTCAGTTCTGCTCATGAGGCCATCTGTTTGCACATACTATAGAACGTCATTTCTCTGGCTCCGCTGAGATTTTTTATGTCTTCACAAGAACTGACTCACACAAGAAGATAAAGTCTTGCAACGAGCTATCGCCTTCTTGTGGGGCAGGTTTTCTGCTGTTACAAACATGTTGTCATGATGGCATATAGAACCACACACTCCACACAGTCACACACATATTAAGCTAAACATACTGGCCTTTGGTTGTATCAACTCCACCTGAACATCTTTTTCTCTTTCTTTAAACATAAGTTTCTATTTGTTGCTTCTTTTTAAAGGGGAACTATATTATCCTAATTTCCAATTCCATGTTTTTATTCTTGAACTCTATTGGTGGAGTGTTGCATAATTCACAGTTCAAAATTAGCTTTCTTCCACAAATTTCTTCTGATTGACTCCCCCATACATACAATAGCTCTAAGGCGGGTGGTGCTGCTGTGCGTACAGCTGGATCTGTGAGGCTGCAATGAAAATAATGAGGATCTCTTCCCACGGTGACATCATTGCAAGATAATAAAAAACTAAAACAGAGCATTTAGAGCAGTCTGAAACCTGGACTTTTGGACTTTTGATTACTTGGACATACAGTGACATTTATTTGGAACTCTGGCCATGTTTAATATGACAACACAGAACATACAGCTGTGGTCAAAATTTCACGTATACTCATCATTTGCATAGTAATTTGGAGCTCTTAATGAGTGTGGAATGACTGCACAGCATACATCCTTAATGACTTTCAAAAACAAGAATTGAGTATACAAGTTTGAATTTATTTTGGATTTTCTCTAATCCACCCAGGGCCAAAAGCATACATACAGGGTCAAATTTATACATACACCCTCACTAATATTTTGTTAAATATGCCTTGACAGGACACAACAAGCTTCTGGCCTAACAAACACACTTCATTCACTGCAACTTCCTCTATATGGTTTACCTCATGTATATAAGTTGTCTGCTTGTCCATTTTGATATATTTTAATATGTATTATTATTGAGCCAGAGCAGAAGTGCAGAGTAAGAATTTCATTGTTCAGTGTAACTGACTGTTTACTGTGCGCATGACAATAAAACACTCTTGAATCTTGAATCTCTTGAATTCTGGTTGGATATTTAATTGCCCTTCTTCGCAGAATTGGTAGAGTTTATTTAATAATTAAATAGTTGCTATGTGACGCAACCAAAACAAAACAGTAACAACAACAAGACTGACTCGGATAATGATGAGAGGGAACCCGGCATGCTTGATGCCGAAATCGCCCAACTGTTCAACTCAGACACTGAAGATGAGGAAGTTGATGGATTTGTGGATGATGAATGATTTAAAATGTGAATGTATTTTTCTGTATTTGTTACAACTGTTATTTTGAATGAGTTGAATAAAGTTCAACTTACCCGACGCTTTTGTTTCGCTCTACATATGTTTTATCATGCGCCTTATAACCTGGTGCGCCTTATGGTCCGAAAAATACGGTAGTTTGTTTTTTGTTCAAAGAAATCATTCTTTGAACGAGAAGAATCTTGTTCAAAGAAGTCATTAAAAGCCCAAACATGCCATGACATTCATACCCATGATGAGTGCATGTGAACTTCTTACTACAACTGTGTTTATCACGAGGCATAGCAACAACCTTCATGCACCTGCTTTTTAAGTCTATATAGAAATAATAAACATCCCTGTGCTAGTCTTCACTGGCTTCTACTGCACGGCTATATAGCATGAGCCAAACATCATTATTACTATGCTCCTTAGTGTAGCTGGACAGCACTGCCACTTCATGGTACGCATACTACTTTTAAATGGTTGGTTCCCTGCTAGCCATGGAGCCGGCTGCACTGTCTGAGTTCCTTTTCTCTTTTGTGCAGTGGAGCCAAACATAGCATTGCATCCAAGTCAAACAGCGTTCACACAGATAATTGGTAAATTCTCACAGACTCCAGCCATGAATTCTGTAAATGAGACTCTGAAGACACTACATTATTATCTAGCAGGTTAAAAACATCAGCCCAGTTGCCACACTTGAAACCATACTACTTTATTTATATTGTAATTCTTCTTTAATACCCTTGAAAAACTCTCAAAAAGGCAAATGACTTATTGTCAAAACTCTTTCCTCAAACTCTAATGTGTAAATGTGTGCTTGAATCATGGTCAAATAGATGATCCAACCTCTGACTCAGTATGTGTCTGAGTCAGAGGGACAAATTGTGTGTAGGTGAGAGGGATTTATTTTTTTAATTTAGTGATTTGGTTTCAAATTGTTTCCTTATCACTTATTTGGAGATAACAAATGCAAACCAGGCTGCAAAGCAAACATGGCTGTCAAAAGAGAGTCAAAGTGTCCACGTGGATGCTGGCGAAACACCTGGAGGACGGGGGGAAAAAAACAGGCGAAATCAAACACTCCGTCTTAACTCTGACTCCATCTGGTCTTGCAGTCATACTGAACAGTCACTGCTGCTGGTATCATGGCACACAGAAACACACCCGCTCACTTATCTTACTTCACTTTCCAGCTCAGTGTCTCCCAGTGCACCACGCTAAACCCCTCATCATCTAGTGCATTGGTGTGTGGCAGTGATTGAATAATGACTCATGTAAATACTTGAATATTTAGGCTGAAGTTTTTCTTCTCTGTAGTAGGTACTGCACAAGTTAGTACGCTGCCTTCTTGGAACTACAGTTTTGACGCTGATGGAATACAATGCGAGCCATTTTTGTGTCTCTTCTTGAAGAGAGGCCAGTGATCTCAGCTCTGCAGATGGCACATTTATATTCATTTCACAAATGCTTCACTCTAAACTCTAAATTATCTGTTCTGTTACAGGAAGTTTTCATTTGCATTTATTTTGAATCCCAAATTAAATTAAGCCCTCCAAAATTTGTTAGTTGCACAAAATATAGCATGCTGATAGAAAACTGTATCATGGCAGAAAGTGAAAGACAAAAATGGTTTAGATTAAAGTCCTTTATGTCCACCTTTTTTTCCCTTTGAAGTAATATAATTCTGTTTCCACATGACCCAGTCCAGGTCACGAGTTTAATTGCCTTGGCAATCTTCTTGGGCATTCATCCACCTCAAAGTTCTTTAAGTATGTGCATCACACACCTGACTGGAAAGTCATATCATAGTCTGGCAAGACTAAACACCCAGATGGAAGAAAAGGACTGACAGAAATCAGACACCTGCTAAGCTACAGTTTGACATTAACTGACCTGCGCAGCGCAGATGCCATACTTCAGAATTCTGCAGCATTCTCGGTATTGGATGGTTTGTCTACTCATGTGGAAAAGCAAAGCAAAGCTCCCGGTGCTTTAGGAGGAAATGCTTGATGATCCACATCTTGTAGGGCTACAGTTAAGCCTGGCAGTAACACTGATAAAACACAGAAATTCTTCTTCTGGTCAAATACTTGTGTGCCAAATGCAGGATTAAAAAAAAATCAACAGACTCAATCAAAAGACTTGTCTTGTTAATAATGCAAACTGAAATTATAGTGATCACCCTTCATTTTTGTGTAATTAGTATTTCTTTTTATTTCAGAGAGAGACATGTGAGTTTAATTTGCTCTTTAATTACATTTTTTTTATTAACTCTTCAATTCAACTCAGTAGAATTCATGACCTCTGAACTGAACATCAACTGTGTTAAAAAGCTAACAGGATCCATTGAAAAATTCTTAACAAATGGTGCTGCACATTTATATCAGACCAGCCTTGACCGTAGCTTGTCCACTACAACTGATCTTAAGTCTGTAAATCTGACACTGTGCCCATGCTGCAATGTGTTCAATAATGCAAGGCGTTGGCAATGGTAGGAAGAGTAGGGGTAAATTATGCTTGTTCCTCAATACCATTTCAGTCCTTTTTCAGCAAACAGAACAAAATTAATAGAATGTGGCAGAAAAAAAGAAGAGCTATGCCAACTTTAGACAGCAGATAGCACAATCATAGAGAAAGCCTTGCTAGAGGGGATACAGGGAAAAAAAAAATGTTGACTTGGGAAAAAATATTTTTTTTCCCATGTATCCTCCCAGTTCATTCAAAAGAGTCTGAAAGGATGTCTTTAAAATCAAACCAACCGTGTACATTTAATATCATGGCCACAAAAAAAAAAAAAAAGTAATTTCCTCTTTCCAGTCCATCAAAGACTTTGGAGCTCACTGACCTCACAGCTGGATCGAGCTGCAGGGAGAGTTAAGGGGTAAGAGTGCTCAAGAGTGCTCAACATACCCTTGCATTTTCTAAACTGACCGAAGACCCAGTGGGCCTAATCAAGACCATCATGGAGGTCCCCTGATGGAGTTCATGGGCACCTGGTTTCAAAGTTTAAAGTTTAAAGAAAACTGCAGTTTGGATATATTCCCTCAAAAAAGATACCAAACTTGTTTGGACGCTTTTTTTTTTTTTTTTTTTTTTTTTTTTTTTCGTTTTTCAAGAACAAAATGTACTTTTTTTTTTTTTTTAAGTATCCTCTCGGTTTCTACACCTACATAAATCCCTTTGGAAGCCATCACATAAAGTGCTTAAGTGGTCTGCATTTAGCTTACAGCTTCATTTACCTTCAAACACCAATAAAGTCTTCTCAGAACCTCTATTCTTGCTCCTTTGCTATTCATCCATGTGCTTCTATTACAGTAAGTCCACTTCCATTCAACATACCCCCCCCCCCCCCCCCCCCCCCCCCCCCCCCCCCCCCCCCCCCCTTTCAAATAAACTCATTAACTGCATCTTTTGTCATGTGGTCTCTTGAGAGAGGACACAAAAGGAGGAATATAGTTACAGACAGCCCTGTAGCACTTTCAGGACTGCAGACTGAACAACACAATGGCAAGTGTGTCACCAACAGTCCCCAAGGTATATCCAAAATTAGCCAAAGGAAGATTAAAGAGACAACTTTAGTTACAGTCTCAACAATCACAATTTAGCAACAAAGATTCACATATTCATGGAGAGTTCAGGTCACCTACTCTGTTCATGATGCTAATGAAGTGAATTCAGGTGCAAGCCATTATCCATTAATGACTTTACTCATTAAGTTTCTGGCATTTAAAAATGGAAAGATGATGATCAAACAGGTTTCTGTTCAATTTTTATTGAATGTATTAATCAGCACAGCAGGATGGCACAGTGGTTAGCAGTACTGCCTCACAGCAAGAAGGTCCTGGGTTTGAATCCACCATCTGGTCAGGGCCTTTCTGTGTGGTTTCATTTGGTGATCCTAAATTGCCCATAGGTGTGAGCGATTGTCCGTCTCTCTGTGTTTGCCCTGCGACAAACTGGCGACCTGTCCAAGGTATGACTCTCAGCCTATGGCAGCTGGGATAGGCTCATATATCTTAAAAATGTACGTAAGTATAGCATTAGATTTAATTTACTCTCCATCACAACATAATTCCGATACTGCACGGTGCTTGCTGGAAAATATCTGAAGAAAAAAAAAAATCTCTGCATTTGTGAGTTGCAGCATTCAAAAGACTAAGCCTCTGTTGAACCAAAGCAATGAAAAAAACATCTGAGGATCTGCTGGTTCACATCTTCAGTGCGTGCCATCACACTGTGACCTTGCAGTGTTGTTACAACACACATGCATCTATGTAAAGACTCACTCCATTGTTATATTGTGCAGCACTCCACATAATGGTTGCTTTTTTTTTTTTCAGCACACTGGGTAAAATAAATACCCCCCCCCCCCTCTTTTTTTGTTTCCCCATGCTTCTCTGATGTACTGTAAATAGCATTCCTATGAGACAGGCGTGAACTGCAGGTTTCAAAGGTACTGAGCAGAATATACATATTCTACTCACTATTTTTCAAAGTGGAAATTTGAAAGGAAAATGTGATGTTTGGGCATAAAAGGTCAGAACACAGACACTAGAACATCTACATTATGAACATTCAGAGAGCATTGATTGCATCCTCCTACCCCTTTCAACCCACATCTGCACTCAAGACCATTTGTGTTAGAGGGAGCATTCTGTGGAACATGATGTGTCCAATAGTGCCATCTGTTGGTCACTGGCTCACACTGCACCTAACAGCATATTCTACTTTGCATGGTAAAACGAATGTTGGAGGGAAAGGGAGAGAAAAATGTCCACAAAATACACATGCAGTCACTTCAGAGTTTGTCCAAGGATTTTATATCTTATGTTTAACCTAATCTTTAGTCTGATAGTGTATAACATTCAGCCATTAAACTTTATATAAGTTTTAAGTCTTATTTATATAAGACTCTTTTTGGATCAAAAATCAGCTGTTTATTTTCCACACTGAGATCACAGCACCTTTATTACGTCTATTCAAATATTAGCAAATGCCGTGTTTAGGCTGACTGAGACAAAAAAATGTCATGTCTTCCCTGTCTATAAAGTATATAAGGCGCTTCATACAAATGGTAAAGTAAGTCAGACAAAGGCAGTCTACTTAAGCACTTCCTTCTAAAAAAAAACAAAGTGTAGTTGTTGGCCCATTAACTGTACAGACAGCTCCACCTGCTGTTTAGATTTTATTTATACTGTACATCACATGCTGAACACCAAATGAGGCAGAATAGATATCTTGTCTTGGATGAATGCACTGCATCTATCTTCCTTTCAGAGTCTTTAATCGCAATATCCTGTTTAAAGAAGCTGGAGCTGCAGCGTTCCTCGGCACAGAGTAGCATATTCCTCAGTTAGTGGGCTGACAAACATCTTAGTCAGTGAAGGGCATCAGGCCCTAATGCATAATAACACCTACAGCCTCCAAATGGTTGATTGTTTAACCCCTCTGCCTCCCCTTCCTGTTCTCTGGGCATTTTTATGCTCTTTTCTGTCTCAGTATGTGAATGTGGGGGTGGTCTCACCCCATTAGAAGCCACAGAAGAGACATTCTCCCTGTGGTGATATCCATCACAGCACTGGCCCTGTAAAGACTAATAATGGGACAGAAAAAACTGAAGTCCTTGGGGCCGGCAGTGATTGATGATGCTCTGCGATCATTGTGACCAGCCAATCATAGCTCAATAAAGCTGAAACTAAGCAGCAACATCTCAGGCCTGTTGCACTGTTCAAAAAAAATAATATTAATAAGAATAATAAAAAAGACAAGGCTTTTTGGAATCAACAGTTTAATTTGTTTGTGTATAAATTGTGTGTTTGGACCTGCAGCAAGTGAAAAAAAAAGTGTCACTATCATATCCGAGGACTCAAATCTGCAGGAATCTGATACCCATAGTGGATCAGTGGAGGAAAGGATGAAACAGCTGTCTGCTTCTCACTCTTATGTGGCATGTAACCCACAGGATGCCGGTGATTTCCTTGTGCTGTCGTTTGCCTGTTCAAACACACCTATCAAAGCCATCGAGAAGACGACCTTAGGTTTTCTATGAGGAACAAATGTGTGTCTACACTCCTCAAAGTACTTTTCCAGCAAGTGACAAGCGTTCCTTTTTCATTAAAAAAAAAAAAAAAAAAAATCCTGTCTGCTAGAACAGCTGATTTACTCATTCTTCCTTTTCTGAAGCCTTTTATAAAGTTTGGCAGAAGTTTTCTTCAATTCTCAAGTCATCTGAGTCCTTCTTCCTTTCATTGCTACTCTTGATGGTGTAAAGGGAGATGAAAGGTCCAGAAAAGTCTGCTGTCCTTGTATTGTCTGCCTCAGGTCTCCCAGTAGGAGGAATGTAGGTACACAGAAGAAGTCAATATTGACTCAAGTCTGCTGCTTTGTCACCCTCACTGAATGTTACTGATTGCCTTTGACCTTTGACCTGCCTTACACTTGGTCTGAATGATCACAAATTCTGATTTCTGTGGAATTTAACTTTCTTGGGTGCTGCGCCTGCCCATATGTGTGACTGAGATGGTCGGCAACAGAAAGTGATTGAGGAGGGTGTTGCAGGGTGACAGAATAATGTTGAAAGCTAAAAGAAATTTAAGTAATCTGTCACAGAGAGACAGCAAGAGGTCTGCAAACTGTGACTGAATGTGCAGTGCAGTTCCACTCTATTGCTTCGTCACTACTAATTGTGTTTTTCTTGCATACCAGTAAACACGAGGGGAAACATGGTGGCTGCCAGTAATTTAAGCTCAGCGAGTTTTAGTAATCGAGAGGGTGTCAAAGGTTTTTAAATTTAAAATTTTTCTTTTCGAGATCGTATGTTTTAAAGTGAGTTGTATTAGAGTGACTGACGCCAACTCACACTGACATTACTTCACATTGCACAGCACTTTGATGACATTAGAAGATTCTTAAAATGACTGCTTATTGGGAATAATAGAGCTCAAATTCCCCTCCAACTAAATTATTTCCAATTGCTGCCTGTTGCTGTATTTGTATGCAGCAAGCAAGTTCAAAATGTTTGTGCTTGACTTTTGACCCTGAGCAAATAAGAACAGAATGGGTCCTTTCTTCAAGCCTGCCCTACATTGTACCCTTGTTGTCTCTCCTCTGCTTTATTACCTCACACACTAACACGTACAAATTCTTATGGGAGCAAATATTAGTGTTGGAGCTAAAACATAAGTTAAAGGCCGTCTTTAACGCCGACTCTTTTTCCAGTAGCTCCTTTGCCTGGGGGATTTCTCCACATCGTATCCAAGGAGGCTCTAAAGTGACAATTTAGAGTTTATTCTGGTCAGAAAAATTTGCATTATTGCAAAACAGTTGAGCTGAAACTCTGATGGCTCCCAGTTGTTGTATTTGTTGTAAAGCCTCCTTTTCTGCCAGGTTTTGCGCATGTATTTCTCTCAGGTCCATTGGCTTTTTCTTTGCTTTCTCGTGTCTGAGGTTCTATATATTTCAGCGAAGGGGATTATTGTGCCCTTTGATGATAGCAGACAAAGTATTTTCCATTGCACTGGGTCCTATCTTTCGAGAGAAAACAAGCAAGTGCTGTTCAATCGACCTGTCAAAAACCAGGAGCATAACCATAGATAATTCTTATGAGAATTCACCCAGAAAGAAAAAATTATAGGGCTGGTGTCGTCCCTATATCAGAGTGGATTCTGTCGTCTTCCCCTGCTTTTCCCGCACCATCTGAGAAGGGCAAAAACAAAAGACAAGTGCTTTTGTGATTCATTTTTAAACTAAAATACCAGCGGTACAGTAGTTTCTGTCTGCTCTTTGCTGAGACACTTCATTTCACCTTGTCAAGCTGTTTTAGAAAACTCCAGAGTTTTATAATCCATGAATCCATGAAAGTTCTCAAAATCGGACTCGTCGCCAGGTGCGCACACGGGAAATCAAATGCTACCATTCATTCTGCTGCTTCCTTCTTCTGTATGAAAAATGTGTGCAGTAGCCTCTCAACAGTGTGAAATTACTCCCCTGGGTGGGCAGAGAAAAGGCAGTCAGCCAAAGAATGTCACCTGGATTCCACTCAATGTCCCCTCATTTGTCATGAATTTACTGCACAGCACAGGCACAACCTGATTTTTTTTTTTTTTTTTTTGTGGTACACTATAAACTGTTGTTGCTGATAGTGTCTTCTGTTGTCACATTGAGAAACAATCGTGTAGCCTCTAGGGTTGTTTTGCCAAGGATTCTTTACCATTGCTCTTAGTGCCACTAACAACTTAGCAGCATCTCACAGTAGCTCTTTGCTCTACTTTGAACATTTATAAAAACTTAACTATTTATTTTTCTTTTGACAGCAATGTCATTATTGCTCCTTTCTCATTTTGCACAGCTAGAAAATGTTATTATAATAAGTCCGTCTGAAAACACCCCCCAAAAAAGCAATGCTGGGTGGTTGAAAAAGGGGAAAGAAAGTGAGACTTTTTTTTTGAGGCAGGCTGAGTCTGATCGGTATGAATGCCACATTGTGCCCGAGGAGTGTGAAGGAGAGTCATTACACCCACAGAGGAAGCATGGGAGGGTCTCTTTTTGAACTCTGAGCATTTTTTTTATTTAAGTTTGAAGTTTTGAAGCTTCCAATTATCATGACTAAGTCACTTCCCCGGGCTAACATTTGGTATTTAATGTGAACTTGTCACACAGTCTCTCAAAGCTGGTGCTCATTTGTTCTAAACTGCATTCTGTTATGTTTTCAGGTTTTTAGTGTGCTTAGCATGTGTGTGTGTGTATCAGACGCTCTGGATTTAGAGCAACAAACTGTAACCAGATTAGGGCACATGTCTGTGAAATTGTATGCATGTACTGTTGATACATTAAACTTATTTAAACAAGGATTTCAACATCAGAACTGAACCTTAGACATTTTTCATGCTGCTATTTGTGGAAAACAGTTCGATGCAGTTAAAGATGAATTCCTCTGAATCTGGTGACTGTACTCATCATTTGTTGCTACTGTGTCAAACAGCTCATCCCTAGTAAAACGGTACTGCAAGGACACAGGGATTCTAGATGACTCTTGTGGTGTCTGTTACCCAGACAATAGATCTGGATCATTTGGTTTCTGTGAGTTGTGGTGTGGAGCCTAAGTGGACTGTGCTTGTTCTGGAGGCATACAGAGCTTGTGCTCTTTGTTGTGTTCTTTGACCCTTTCCTGAGCAGTTTTTTGTGGTATGGTGAGGTTCATTGTTCTGCTGGTAGAGGCTGCTGCCATAAGAAGGTGCACTATACTTGGTCTGCAGCAATATTTCATGTGTATTAGTGTCTAACAGGTCTTTAACAGAAATTTAGACTGGAATTGCAGTACTGTGCAGAAGTCTTGAGCCACCCCTCACTTCTTTATATTTTGCTAGGAAAATGGGAAATAGATGCAGTGATTTACTGAAACATGCAAACATACATGGAAATACAGTATATAAGACAAAACAGAGTTTGTACAATTCTAATGAAAGTTAATATTTGGCATAACCATCTTTAATAATAAAACAAATTATATGCATGTTATGTGTAGACACAGCACTGGTTCATTGCTTGTTAGCTGCCTTTTTATGTTTGGCTGATTCATGTGTCAGTGTTAGGTGGCTTACCAAACAGGCAAACAAGGACAAGGCTGAAAATGTGTGAAAAGGCAACCGAGCAAAAACAACTTTGCAAGCTCTTCAGAAAACTATTGCTCAAAACCAAAATGTTACAAGTAATTTTACAAATCTTAAATCTACGCAAGAATCTGTCACTGGTTTTGTGTCTCAGTGTTCAGGTCTGTTTTTTGGGGGGTTTTTTTGTGCAGCATGCCTGCGCAGTCAGTCATGGATCCTTGCTGAATTTTCTGTGGGTGTTTTACTGGCTGTCACTCTAGCGATCCATCTTGTCTCCTCTTCCAGCTGCTGATTTGCCACAAGCTACGATGGGAATTTGCGGAAGGAATTACACTGGAGTTTAAGCCAGAATCTGACATTGGAACACCATACTTCATTTGAGAAGCACAAATGGCAATCCAGTTTTTTTGAGAACTCCATCTCTTAGGTGGGAAAGAATCTTCAACATGAATAGAATATATGCTGTGCTGTAGGTAATTACCTTAAGTTACAGTTTGCTGGTGAGGTGTGCATCACTGTTTTTTTTTTTTTTTTTCAGTTTTGATGAAAAAAGTAACTATTTGAAAGTATCTACCTGAAAGGAATATGATGACCCAGTAACTTGGGCAGATGGGCATAATTCCAACAGTCTCTTACTGTGTAATAATGAGAAGAATTGTGTGGTACTTCATGGTAAACTTAAAGTTTTTAAAGGGTCAGTGCAGTTTAGTGTCACATATGTTTTGCATGCTTCTCTACTCCAAAGCAGAGAGGATGATACTTGAGGCCAGTTCTGCTCCTCAGAAACCCTAAAACTGCCATTAGTGCAGTTTTATCACCGTGCAAAGGTAATAAATGTTCTTTATGCCCCATGATTTCATTTTTTCTCTTGATGGATCCTCTTACTTATTCATGAGCCTATATCAGTCTTTATTTTATTTCATTATTCTATTCAAAATAAAATCCCTGCAGAGGAAGTCAACTTGTTTTCTGCACAGCTACCATGTGAGTTACAATGTCGATTAATTCCTCACAATATGAAACACAAAAAGATCTTGATAAATAGCAAAGCATACAACTACCGACAGTATGATAAGCATGCTCTGTCAGAGTAAGCAATGCATCTTATGTAACACCACACACTGTGGGCAGACTGACCACGAACAATATGTTCTCTGCATTTCATTTGTTTTCTTCATTGGTCATTACTTATACAGGGTCAGTAGGTGGATCCATATTGCTCTTTATTACAGTCATGGACAATATAAAAGATGAACCCAGCTACTGTGATCTCAACCATTAATTTCTGAAGTCCTGTTGTGAAGCCTTGAGATTTCCACCATTGCCATCTTGGTTGCAAAAACCTGAATGTGCCAAGGAAGGGCAGGTCTGACTGTGAGACTGCACAGTCATTGGCTGGAGCCTATCTCAGCTGACAAAGGGCGAGAGGCAGGGTACACCCTGTACAGGTTGCCAGGCTGTTGCAGGGCTAACACAGAGAGACAGACAACCATTCACACTCACATGTGTCATATGCCTATGGTCAATTTAGTATCACCAATTAACCTAACCCCACTAACTGCATATCTTTGGACTGTGGGAGGAAACCGGAGTTTCTAGAGAAAACCCACGCAGACACGGGGAGAACATGCAAACTCCACGCAGAAAGGTCCTGGCCAAGGTGGATTGTAGTATGACAAAAATTTACCAAAAAAAAAAAAATCTTTTATTTTATTCAATATAACCTAAAATAGGTGAATGATCTCATAAACTCAGCCGGTTTTCCATACACTTCTATAGTGTATGGAAAACCGCAGCTAGAGCTATCACCATCTGGTAGACTTTAGAAAGAATGGAGGTTTTAAAATACTTCAAATTGACTATTATTACAACCTGGAAGGTACATCCATGTTTTAAACTGTCTGCGAGTAAAGTGATTACTACATGTTTCAGAATCTACATTATGTCAACTGACATTATCCTGTGAGGGTGTGCAGTATCAGTGTATGGGTCCTTATCAGCATGACGCACAATAGGTTAATGGATAACGCTAGTTTAATGGCATCAGTCATCACTGCCGCATCACACATTCAATTAGTGCAAGAATCACTTGAACAAACAAGTGGAACACCGCATTACAGATTCGTAATCATTACAAATGATGCTAAAGTAAATGCTTGGTCATTTGTCAGTGAACAATGCATAAAATATTTTAGTTGTGTAATGAGGAACTCCAGTCAACAAAAATTTTTTAAGTGTAGAGCATT
Organism: Archocentrus centrarchus; assembly: GCF_007364275.1. NCBI lineage: Eukaryota > Metazoa > Chordata > Actinopteri > Cichliformes > Cichlidae > Archocentrus > Archocentrus centrarchus. The sequence continues at coordinate 16,176,261 of NC_044354.1, read as the reverse complement.
CAGAGACCAACGGTGTGCAGCGGCAGTGATACAGTTAGGAGTGTCATATCTTTGCCCCATCACTGCACATTTAGAGCAGGTTTAATGACAGAAGTGAGAAATAATTACACACTGTTAACATATGGGGAATTTGTGAAATTGGGGCATCACGATAAGCATGAATTGTGCATATGATAAAATCATAAAGAATAGTGTAAATTTGCTTTTTGAGTGATTTTGAACAGTTATGGTTAAAGGCTGGTTATAGATTAAATTTACTTCTAAAAGTTTTGCATTTTTTTTATTTTCTGTAGATATTACAGTATCATTAATGGGAATTTTTTTGACATCAGCGAAAATCTGACAGCCTGGACCTGAAACATTAAAGCTGCTTGCTCTGTGATTGTTTTATGTACAGTGCTCAACAAATTTATTAGACCATCTGTCATAAAAATAAGAAAAAACACAAATATTTTAGAAATCTGCCAAAAAACTGGTTTAAAACTAAAAATCATATTGTTATTCATTAAGCTGAATTCACATTTTTATACCCGAATTTGAGCGGGCACGCTGGACTTCTCAGGAGAGAAAGATTCACGGATTCAAAGCAGACAGAGTGACAAATGTGACAGTAAGCCATGATGAATGGCAAAAGCCCATGAAAACTAAAGAGGAAACAGAACTCAAATAATAAAATCAAACTGAAGCTCAGTATTACTCAAATGATGAGACATCAAAACAGGAAATCAAAACTCCACCAACAAAACACAAGAATCAAAACCTCAAAGAAGAGAATAGCAGAAAAGTCTAAACAGAAACCCAAACTCAAATATATTAACCAAAATGACCCAAAACCCAGGACCGTGACAGTCGCTCACAGTTAGCATAATGATTACAATTGATGATGTCTGCTCAATATGTAATTCTATTGGTCCAGCTAATTAAATTTTGTGCATGAGTTAGACCAGTAGAGTCCAGGGTGCATTAATGGTTTTTGCTCATGCTGAGAGAAAGTATTCTGGGAGATTCAATTAAATTCCTGATGACTTATTTATTACCCTGTTATTAAAGCTTTAGTTAGTGTCCTGTGAGATAGCATGCTTTATTTTTAGCATACCTGCCTGTTTTTTCACATCCATTTGTTTTGTGGAAACAATCCTAATTTATATTTGGAGTGAAGCTATGCATGCATTAGCAGTGTCACCTGATTTTTAAAAAAAATGTCCAAAGTTTGAGTCCACCGTGTCTTTGTTTTTCTGTTGCTGCCTTTGATGAGTTTGCATATTCTTGTCTTATCTACAGGAGGGTTTGGCATCATTTTCTCCCATTGTCCAAAGACATGCAAAATCGGACATGCAAAATGAAGAACTGACTGGTTCTCTGTCTATACTCTAGGTTGCACCCAAACTCATGCCCAGTTTGAGCAGGGAGGCTGGCTCCAGCACACTGTGACCTTTCACAGGATGAGTGGGCTCAGATGATGGATGTTATGTTTATTATTTTACCTGTGCTTTATCAAGATGCAATACTTTAATACTTTAATATTTTATATCCTGAGTGAAGGCCAAATGAAAAATATCTGGCAACCACACCAGAGTCAGTTACTCAGGCAAGTGCACAGCAGTGTGCCTCTACCAAATCCTGTAGCACACTGCCTGCAGGCTGTCATTAAGTGAGCATTACATGTACCAGTTTCCTGTAGATAAATGAACACAACTGCTCATCAGCATAAGTTCTCAGTGCCCCTGCTAGGGAGAGTTCAGTCTGGAATTTATGTTTACCAGCCTACTGGTGAATACATGTTACATATTGAAAAAACACAAAGTGACCGAGCACAGTAATTAAAGTAAGCAGGATATTCAGTCAGACTGCAATGAATCTGCTATTATATTGCTATGCAGGCTAGCTGTGTGTAGTTAGTGGCCGCCAAGAGGCTGCTGCCAAATTGCAAGGTTTGGTTTGTTAGTAATACTGCAGATTGCTTGAGTTTGAAACATTTAGTAGTACCAAATATTTATTTGTGCTTATCAAAGTCAAAGGCATATGAGCTAATCATTTCTGTAGAATTTCATCAAAATTCAAACCCACAAGTCCATTTTAGCAGTTTCAGACACTTAAATAGACATATGGGACCCCTCAAAAATAAATAGAACCAAATGCTTTTTGAACGCTTTTGTAAGAGTGCATCAGTGTTAGGTTTAACCATTTCCAGCAGTGCAGCAAAGTGGCTTTTTTTTTTTTTTTCAAAAGCTGCAGTCAAAGCCAGAAAATCTTAAAACCTTAAAAAGCTTTTAATGACCTTTTGGAAACATGTGCACACATACATTCCGAAAATCATTTATTTCTGTGTCCATGTTTCATTTTATTATACCATTGATCAACTTAAAGGCTCCAGATAGTTTTAATTACTGTTACATTTTGACTTTCAGAAGATCTTTCTTTAAAGTAGTCTGATAGCTGTTTAGAACACTGAGGATGCAGAAGAAAGCAGGCTAGTTACATAATCCCTCTGAGGCCTGCTGAGATCTACTTGTTACTGAAAGAAAATCTGGGGCTCCATCACAGTGAATCAGCTCATGCTGAGAATGACTCAGCAGAGACTCACAGTTATGGCCTTGGTCTTTGCTGAATCAGCGCTATGTTTGATAGAACACTGTGATCCAGGTCCTAGCCTCACCCACTGTGAAAACAGCCTTCTTTATCCCTCAGTACAGTAGGTGCAAAATCAGTCAGAACATCCAAGTGGTCAAGTGTAGATGCTTTTTAAGGGGGTCAAGGGTGTTGCTGAGAGAGGAGTAGTTACAAAACAGCCAGTATTGTGACTGTCAGCTTTCTATTAAGTGTTTGCAGAAAAGAATTGTGTTTTTTTTACACAGGCGACAAATACAGTGATCCTGTGGAAGTCTTTTTTACAGTAAGAAGTTTAAAAAAGATTGGATAAGCTAAGTTGTTCATATTTAATGTAAGCAGCAATTTAGCAGGAATACTTTAAGCTAAAATGGGTGGCTCCATAGTGTAGTGGTTCACACATTTGATTAACAAGCAAAAGATCCCCAGTTAGATCCTGGGAGGAGACGCATATCCCTTTGGACGTCTGTCAAAAGGGGCATCTGGTACACTGTAAACCCAGATTTTGATTCAACTTAAAAATATTGAGTTCACATTACTTAAAATTACCTAAAATGTGAACATTACTTGTTAATGCTGAGTAGACTGTACTTTTTGATGGTCTATCTTATTGTAATTGTGTGTTTAAATTCAAGCAACTTAATATCATCAGGTTTTGCACCTGCTAAAAATATGGTTTATACCTGTTTTAACAGACTGGACTAATATGCAGCAGTACAGTGACGTAGTGATTAGCACTGCTGCCTCACTGCTAGAATGATATCTAGAGGGTCTGGGTTTATTTCCACCTTGGCCCAAGCCTCTCGCTGTGTGGAGTTTGAAAGAGTAGATATTTGGTATTTTTGTTTGGGTTTTGTTCACCCTCTGGTTCTATATTTGTACAGTTTTTTGTTGTTCCATGGACAAATGTTATTTGTAAATGTTAATGTACCAGTGTTCAGCAGGGCTGAGTTTTATCATGTTTGTTTATTTACCAAATTTAAACAGACACAGTTCAACATTGTAAGAAATATTTTTGCTACTGAGCAGCACGGTGGTGTGGTGGTTAGTACAAATAATCTGGGTTTGATTCCGCCTTGGCCTGGGCCTCTTGCTGTGTGGAGTTTGCATGTTCTCCCCGTGTCTGCGTGGGTTTCCTCCCACAATCTGAAGACATGCAGTTACTGGAATTAGGTTAATTGCTCACGGGTGTGAATGGTTTTCTCTCTGTGTTAGCCCTGCAACAGGCTGGTGACCTGTATGGGGTGTACCCTGCATCTTACTGCCTTGTCAGCTGGGATAGGCTCCAGCCCATCCACCCCCCCCCCCCCCCCCCCCACCACCCCCCAATGACCATGAAAAGGATAGGGGGATTGATTAAAAGACATTTTAATTTTTCACGAACTGAGCCCTTCCCCATCCGGGAGGGGCTCAGAGTAGAGCTGCTGCTCCTCCACATCGAAAGGAGTCAGTTGAGGTGGCTCGGGCATCTGATTAGGATGCCTCCTGGCCGCCTCTTGGGTGAGGTGTTCCGGGCATGTCCCACCGGGAGGAGGCCCCGTGGTAGACCCAGGACACGCTGGAGAGATTATATCTCTCGGCTGGCCTGGGAACACCTTGGGGTCCCACCGGATGAGCTGGAGGAGGTGGCTGGGGAGAGGGAAGCCTGGGCTTCTCTGCTTAGGCTCCTGCACCCGTGACCCGGCCCCGGATAAGCGGAAGAGAATGGATAGATGGATGGATGGATGGACGAACTATAAAAGATACGTTTGGTCAATTAGAACATACAATTTAGTTCAGTTGGTGATGGAGTAGTGCTTACTTAACAAGCTGAGTTAAATTAATGGGTGGTGATTGCTTAAACTAAGTATCTTCAGTTACTGAAACTCTGTTATTAGTACATTCAACTTATTGATTCCAAAAGGGCCTCAAGTACATTGAACATAGTCCACTGCACTTATTCAACTGTTTCATTACTTAAAAAATTTAGGGCAGCGAGTTACCTTGGTTTTATAAGTAGATTCAACTTATCCAGGTTTACAGTGTACAAAAAGTCAAACATGCAGAGAGACCTATTGTGAATAAGGGAGCAGCTAAAGTATCTTACTCTTATTAAAGCTCAAACGGGAAAATAATTTTGTTATTTGATCATTTTATGCTTTACTTGATAATTTTATACTGTGACTGTAACAGCTGCTGTGGTTTTGTGCTAACTGTCATGCACTTGGCTTCATACATAATATTAAACCACCAGGACCTCCACACACGTGTGGAGGTGTTTAAGAGCTTTGCTCAGAAACTCTATGCATTGCCCAAGTACTGATACAAAACAAAGAACATTTAAATTTAACATTGATCAAACCCAAACTGGTAAATATGCTAAACTGCCAAAAGTATTCGCTCTTCTGCCTTCATACAGACATAAACTTGAGTGGCATCCCATTCTTAATCCATAGGATTTAATGGGATGTCGGCCTATGCCTCAGGGCCGGCCTGAGGCATAGGCCGACATATGTGGCTGCATAGGGCGCCCTGACCACCAGGGCCCCCAAGCTCACCTAAATTTTTCAGGAAACTATTTTTTTCTTTTTAAGGTGCCAGTGTCAGAAAAGAAAGAAGAAACTATCACAACACTCCAGAATTGTACAATTGTATCTGTAATGTTTTCTCTATGTGTTGTACTCCCTGTGCGTGAACATAGATAAACAGCCAGCCAAACTCCTTTTCTGGAGCCAGGAAATTGAGCGTACTTGCTCCTTTAATGACTTCGTACATAGCAATCACATTGAACTGACGTCCATGAACTGGAGTGAAACTACAAAAACACAAAAAAAAACTCTCAATAGATTGTCATATAATCTACAGGTAAGCATAGTTAAACACTAACACAAGAGACATCAAAGCAACCATCCTATAGTTATATAATGTGAGCTGTGTGCCCACCAGCTCACCCTGATTCTCACCAGGATTTTCAACCTCTCCCTGGCCCAAGCAGTCATCCCCCCCTGCCTAAAAACAGCCACAATCATCCCCGTGCCCAAAAGGTCATCTGTCACCAGCCTAAATGATTACCGCCCTGTGGCCCTCACACCGGTAATCATGAAGTGCTTTGAGAGGCTGGTTCTCCAGCACATAAAAGACCATCTGCCCCCCACTTTCGACACCCATCAGTTTGCATATCGTGCAAACAGATCCACAGAGGACGCCATCTCTGTAGCTTCTTAACCAACCGGCCCCAGACTGTGAGACTTGGCCCCCATCTCTCCTCCACCCGCACACTGAGCACTGGCTCCCCACAGGGCTGTGTGCTGAGCCCCCTCCTGTACTGCCTCTACACCCATGACTGCAGTCCGGCCCACAATAACAACCTCATCGTCAAATTTGCTGACGACACCACAGTGGTCGGACTCATCTCAAAGGGAGATGAGGCAGCTTACAGAGAGGAGGTCCTGAAGTTGACAGCCTGGTGTTCAGAGAACAACCTGGTACTGAACACCATGAAAACCAAAGAGATCATCATCGACTTCAGGAAGCACAGGACTGACCCAGCTCCCCTCTACATCAACGGCGAGCGTGTGGAGAGGGTCCACACCTTCAGGTTTCTCGGTGTCCTCATCTCTGCTGATCTCTCTTGGTCAGATAACATCACAGCTGTTATCAAGAAGGCTCAGCAGCGACTTCACTTCCTGAGGGTCCTCAGGAAGAACAACTTGAACTCAAACCTGCTGCTGACCTTCTACCGCTCATCCATTGAGAGCCTGCTGACGTACTGTATCACAGTATGGTACGGCAGCTGCACTGAGGCAGACAGGGTCAGGCTTCAGAGGGTAGTCAAGACAGCACAAAGAATCGTTGGCTGCCCTCTCCCCTCCCTGATGGACATCTACACCTCCCGCTGCATCAGCAGAGCCAGGAACATCATCAAGGACAGCTCACACCCTGGCTTTGACCTGTTTGACCTGCTGCCCTCTGGCAGGCGCTACAGGTGCATCAAAGCCAGAACAAACAGACTCAGGAACAGTTTCTTCGCCAGAGCAATCACTACCCTGAACTCACACACTCACCCACTGTAACTGTGCAACACCCACATCTCTGTGCAATATTATATCATTCATACTGAACAATATCTAACATTCCTATATTGTGTAATATCCAGTATTCATTCACTAGTGCAATATTCATTCACCAAGTGCAATATTCATCATCTTCATTATTATATGTATACACGCATTTACTTTCTTACAATGTACAGATGCACCAATGTAGGTATGTATGTATATATTTTTATACATTCTATTTTTTGTATATTTTACACATTGTTTATTTTCTGTATATCTCTTGATCATATTGATTATACTAGATTATAATATTTTTATAATATTTTTATTTTCATTTTAGAGAGTTTGATTTTCTGTTACATGGCACTGAACAGGAGTGGCCCTCCAATCTCATTGTACATCCTGTATAATGACAATAAAGGCATTCTATTCTATTCTATTCTATTCTATTCTATGTATCATTAACATATAAACAATCAAGACAGAACAGTATCACTACTAATTTGATGAGTAGACTACTTGCTGACTGACTTCGTGTGCCACTGTGCATTTGGTAGTTTGGGCAGGCAAGCACACTGACAGTGCTCCAAGTGATCTTGATGGTGCAGTAGTTACGGTCATTTGTGAATGAGGCTACAAAACAGAAATGTCGCTGAAAAGGAACTGTCCCTCTGGGGTAGAGCAAGGGGAAAAAGAGAAGATTGGAGGAAGAAAAGGGCAAAAAGACAAAGGTGTGTTTCCACGAGTAACTGTTGAATATAAGGTTCTTTGGACGGGACATGCTAGCTGGGCATATCTTGGCTTTCTTCACGCATGCATGTTCAGACATAACTGTGCATCTGGATGCTGTGGTGGTTTAATCCGACTGGTTTACGCACTGTTCCTGTGACCATTTTATTGTTTTCACGCTGTGGTCAGGTTGCATGGATAGACTAGTAGAACTTGCTCTCATGCCTCATTTGTGGTCTTGGGGTGCCACCATGCCATTTTGCAGTATAATAGCGTAATAACATATTCACTGCACTTCTTTTGGCACTGGGCCCAATTGCTGGCCACTTGTATGTGATATTATTCCATTGATGCTCAGCAATTCTGTATGCTGCATGCTGGTACTGTATTACAAATTGCTTATTTATTAGTCTGTAATTAGGTGCATTTGCATAGTTATGAAAAACTGAACATCTTTTTGGATTAAAATAGCATGTCCAAAAGCAGATCAAATACCCTAAATCACATATTTCCTAAAAAGTCTATCCCCTCTAGATTGGATACAGCATGCATTGATACTCAGTGCATGCCATATCTGTCATGTCCACGACTGTCAATGTCGTGGACATGACAGTTTACAATGTGTATCATACAGAAATGCATTATTTTTCAACAGGCTTGTGTACATGGGGCTGATTCAGCAATGCATCCCAAAAAAATAATATTCAACTTCAGCCCTCCAGCATTACTAAGCTCAGGTGACAATGAAGCAGTATAAAGGGCACCCCAAATCCAATTTTGTTTACGGCCCCTTCAAGTCTTGGGCCGGCCCTGTCTGCATGCTACAGTATGCGCCTTAGCATCTGTTGACCCTGCTCTTTGACTTTAAGTGGTCTACCACTTTCTGGCTGAGTTGCTTTAGTTCCCAATCACTTCTACTTCTACACTAACATCTGACTGTGGAATATTTAGTAGTGAGAAAAATTGGACTTGTTGCACAGGTGGCATCCTATCCCAGTACCACACTGAGCTCCTGAGAGTGGCCCTTTCTTTCACAAATGTTTGTAGAAGCAGTCTGCATGCCTAGGTACTTAGTTTTATAGACCTGTGGCCATGGAAGTGTTTGGAACACCTAAATTCAATGATTTAGGTGGATGAGTGAATACTTTTGGCAGTATGGTGTAGCAAATCACAGTCTGCATCATGTTTTGTTAACCAGAGACACATTCAGTGTTTCCACATTGCATCAGGCTCTGAAAGAAAAATCACCTCTGAACATCTACAAACTCACTGCTACCATAAATCAGGCAGATGACAAAAACAGACTCTGATATTTTCCTGTTTGAAGGCTGCACCCATACAGCATTATTAGTGATGCATTTAACATTGAATCTGCAAAAAAGTTTCCAGAACTACGTGTTTGTTGTCACATTGCTGCTGGTGGGAAAGGCAAAGGAATAGATTGGAAGCAGCTTGATGTTCAGTAGCCAGTGATTTTTATAACCCAGCAGGGAATACAGCATGTACGTGATCCAGTCCAGGGGAATTATGCTCCAAAAAGAGTAGACAAAAATCATGCTAACATGAAGGGTTTTCTTCTTTGTGCATTGTACATGAGGTCCCACGTGAGAACTTCAGCCAGCTACTTGACGTTCATTTTTTCTTCATCTTTAGTAACATGCCATACTTTATAAGACAGATAAAAGATAGCTATATGAACTCTCTGATCTCGAAACCAACCTCAGCTCGTTTTTTCCACTCACAAACCATTAAGGTTTTACAGTGAGCGGTGTATTAAAGTAAACAGCAGAGCTCTTTGCCCACTGTATACCAGAAGCACTACTAAAACAATTTTATTGCTCAGCATGTGGTGGTTCAAATGTTTAACCGGTCAAGTTTTTAACTCGTCACGTGCGCAGCTTGAGTCTCTGCTGTACATGATACAGATAGATCCTGTACAGGGTCTCTCCCAGAATTCATGTTTTTGCCAAAAAGTGTCTTGCAAAAAAGTAAAATCCAGTGACGGTGGTCCATTGTCATTTCATTTAATAAGCCCTGTGAAGTGTTGTGATGATACTGTGTTTTTCTTTTACATGATTCTGACAGATGGGCTGTTGACTGCATTTGTGTGCGTTTGCTACATTTAGCCAACAAAAGCAGATGATCTGTGCAGTGCATTTGGCTGCATTTTGGAAAGAAAATACAGGTGGTCAGAACTCAGTAAGCAAACAGATGGACAGAAAAGAAATGGATTTTGCTGCAGGGGTAGATTTGGAGGAGGCGTCAGCACATTATTTGTTATAGAATTCTGTTGCTGTTGGTAACTATTACAACAACCATGAATTCAAGCTGATTCAAATTTTTTTGTGTTCATTTTTTGCTTTCATGACATAACTTGGGATTTTCTCTATTGCAGATATTGCAGTTATGTTAAACCTAAATTACCAGGTCAACAAGACACACAAAGAACATCAAAACATCACATTAAATGAAATATTTCTACCATACTGTTACACAATATTCAAATTGTCAATATAACAAATGTTTTTGCTCTTACCATGTTTTACAATTGATACAATTACAATATAGTAACATGTTTTCATTTGGAAATAGTTCTGTTTCTCTGTTTTTGCCAGAGTTATAGTACCAGATTAATTTTGAGTTATTTTGCACCTTTTATATTTTAAGATTAAACCACCAAAAATCAATCATAGAATGAAAACCGTATGCCATCTTACCATTTTTTTTTCTTCTTCTTTCCCCTCTCTTCATCGGTCAAGTTTTTTTCATTTCCCTCCTGTGTTTAGAGGACATGTGGAACCTATTTTCATGTTGCTGTGTGTACCTCAGAAGAAGGAAGCAGTTAGAGGCAGCTGCACATTATTTTGTGCAGTCAACCAAGCTGATTTCGCACAGAGATACCCTAGATTTGGGCTGTAATTTGGTTTAAAGGGCAGGACAGGAGTCCATGACAAGATTGCTGTATGTAAGACTGTGATTCATAAGATCAACTTCCATTTGTGTATCCATATTTGCATTTAGGTCAAGTTGTGGTGCATAATACTTTTTAGTACTGCTGATTGTTTTGTATAGTATTGCTCACGGAGTGCACAAATGAGGAGGAACAGTGTGAGAAAGCTGTGATAGAGAAGAAAGGAGATATACAGGGCAAGGGTGGATGGGAAACAAACTGTGCGAATGAAAGGGAAAGGGCTTGAATAGAGAATTACACAGTCCTGAAATAAAAGAGACCTGTTATTGTGCCCAGAGAACATCAGTGTTGGACAGCTGAAATCTGAACTTTCTTGGATGTAATTGTGGGACAAACTCTGATTCAGTGCTGTGCTGAGAACTGATCTTGAACTGATCTTGATTTTGGACACGTGCAAGGTCTGTCAGCTTTAAGATGCTGACGCAGTAAATTCCAGATGAAGGACATATTTTGTGGTAACAAAGGAACTTTGTGCAGTAGGCTATGGCACTGAGAGCAGATAATTGTGACCTATTTATTTAAATCTTGATTAACCCAATGTGTTGTTTAAATTCAAAACTAGGGGAGAGAACCCTACAAGCATACAAGCAGCTGGAATATGTCCTACACAGTCCCTGAACACATCTGAGGTTTGGAGATAGCCTTCCGGTGTAAACTGATGCTTTAGAGTGTAGGGTGGTCCTGAAAACTCATCCCCCCTGAGGTCACCCCAGGACTGGGACTGTGTTTATGTTCTCCATGTGCAAAGATGGGAGGTTTACACATGCAGTCAAAAAACTAAGGGAAAAACCTGTTTGGTCATTCGTTTGTATGCATGCCGTGTGCTGAGAAATACTCGTAAAAAGAAAAATGCATTTTTTTTTATTGAACACTTCACTGTTTATTAAACTATCACACTTAACACTGGAGTGTGTGACAACGTGGGTGAGCAATTAGAACATTTTCATACTCTCCACTTGTCTCATACATGTTAATTTTACACACCACAGCATATTGCTTTTCTACAAGAGTTTGTTTGCTGCGAGTTCCCATTTCTAAGGCAACATTGCCTCACTTACTATCCTGGGTTTGTTTGTGTTAGCATTATGTTACAATTAACGTCAAAGTGGATTAAAGCGAATAAACAGTTATACGTTATGTCTTTTATTACATTATTTTATTACATACTTAATGTTTTGTCTTTGTTCTGGTGCACATCAAGTAATTAGGGAAAGGGATTCACCAAGCATTTCTTGACTTTTATAGAGCAGGTGATGTTATATTTGTCATATCTGGGCTAAACCAAGCAGTGGGGTTTTCTTTTGTTTGTTTTATGGATTATGGAATCTTTCGTTGACAGTATTTGTCTTCGCAGGTACCCATTAGCTGTTTAAATGGTCTAGTGATGGGCTAGTGATGGGTTAGTGAGTGTTACATGATTCTCAGATGTTCATGTTGGTTTCTAGGTTTACTGGTTTGAACTATTGGTACCAACTAAACCAGGGTGTGAATTGACAGCTGTATATATAGTCAGGCAGGGGTTACTTCAGATGTTATTATGAGCCAGTTTGTGGTGCTTTTTGTTGTTGTTGTTGTTGTTGATTAGGTCTTAGTTTCACGTGTCACGGACAACACTGTAACTGAAACTACTCACTTCTGGTAACTATGCAATCGGTCAGGACAAAAGTATGTCATCTTAGAGAAAATCTTTGATTTTGAGACTTTATTCATTACACTCACACTCATTTTTTTGTTATTCATTCATTCTTTCTTTCTTTCATTTTTTGTTTTAGATTTATATTTCATGCTGCCTTGTTTGGGTAAACACAACGCCATTAAATGCTTTTGAGCAAGGAGGGGACAGCGTGTGTTACCTTGCATGGGAATATAAATCAGCATGTAGCTCAGGGTGAGACATGGGCTGTGATGATGACACCAGCAATGCTGAGTGCAAAATGAGCTTTACAAGTATCATTCAATCCAAGGATTATTTCCTGTCAAACAGCAGTCTGTTCAGCAGGACTGAGAAGAGAAGAGGAACAAATTTGTTCCTCTCCCTTTTCTTCACTTTTTCACACTGCTTCCCCACACACAAAGGATCCACTGTGTGAGGAAATTGTGTGCAGCAGGGAGTGAGGGTGGTGTGCAGAGAGTTGGATCCGGATAGATGGGAGGGTCTGTGTTTTATGTCATTGCACTGTTGGCTGAAGACGTAATTATCAATAACTAGATGGGCACTTGAAGAGTGTAGTCCTCCAGCATGGCAAATGTCCGATTAAAAAAAAAAGAAAAAAAAAGTAATATAGTGAATTGAATTTGCACTAAAATGTAATAAAGATTTCCCTTTGCTCATGCTCTTTCTCCCCACCAAATTTCATTAAATTCAGATTTTTGAGTAATCTTAATGAAAGACAGATGGACAGACAGACAAACAGTAAAGACGTCCGAACCAACAGCATTAAACACGTAGCACATACTCAACTTTTACCATGGGTGGAGGAATAACTCAAAAGAACAAGTAATTGTTTTTTCAACAATGAAACAAAGAAACAGTCAGGGATCGCATGCATATTGATTGCCTGTAATGCAGCCTCAAAATCAACTGGGAGAAACAACAGTTCGTGTTGAGTTTAAAAGCAGACGTCCTCCTACATACTACATCCTATTTGTACTGTATGTGGCACTCATTTGCAGATAAAAGATGGATGTAGTACTTTCAACGAAGATAAGGCATAAACCTCCAACTAAACAGCATTTATCAGCTATGTCAGTTACAAAGCTAAGATTGTAACTAGTCAAGATACTTGCTATAAGAAATTGCTATAATGTATTCAACACATGCACACCGATTTAAATGAATGAATTCATGCAGATTTTTAGAGCGTTCTAGACACTGACAGAGTTTCCTAAACAGCTACAGAGTTAGTGTTCAGCAGAGAAATAGAGATCTGCACTCATCAGTTTTTCCCCTGTGTTAGGCTCCCTTGATAGGTTTTATGTCTAATCGATTTTAAATGAAGGAACTGCGCTGGAATAATTCCAGGTCTTTGTTAAACACAAGCCAAGAACCAATCATACAGTTTAAATTGTGAGTATTTTTCATTCACTGGATGATTGTTCCTTCAGCTTTTCACTTGGGGAAATCTGTGCACGGTGCTGTTGGCTTTGTAAACATTCTCACCCTCAGTCTCCAGAAGCATAGAGTATCTATAATTTTACTGAACTGCCAGCTTAGGAGTGATTTACATTATTTCACTTCAACTCTCACTTGGTTTTCCAGCTGTACTGTGAAGAGACTTACTGGTTCTACTGGTTAATTTAATATGTTCAGCTTGTTTTCCTAAATACCAATAAGTAAATTAGTAAATGAGTTGGTTAGTTCTGGCTTTACTAATATTTCGCTTGCCTTTTGATTTTCTGTGCTGCACTTTGAATGACATCATGTGTTTCCAATCTGCAAATGGATGGAAAAAAAAACCTTTTTTTCCCCAATTGGAAACAGACCCCATTGTACAAAGCTGCTGTCCTGGTTTATTCACCTTCACAAAGAAACAAGATTATCCTGCTTTTTAAGGCACTAAACAAAGATCTGGCTGAAGCTGATTTTTGTCATTTATTCACAAAGCTTACCGCACACAGGTGCCTATGTGTCCCCACCCTTGTTCTAGGCTAGAGCTTGGGTTGAGACCTTGAAGTCTAGGTGTGTTGTGTGACTTTTTATTGCACCTTAAATCAGCCATGAATAAAAAGCATATGGGGCTCAAGTGCTGGCTTCTTGGTCATTCAGTAAATCACTGACGGTGCAATAATTTGCCATCCACCCAAACAGTTTCCTGATACTCCAAACCTTAGTAACATTTTATGCTGAATTTTCCTCTCAGTTAAATCCCTTTTGACCATATTCTGGCATCCTACTACCTTGTGGCTCAACAAGGTTTTTCAAAAATTACTTTCTCTTTTCTTTCTACTCCAAGTGAAAATCTGTATAAATTCAATAAACTATGTGAAAATCATTGTATTGCAATGAAAGGAAATTGAATTAAAAATTGTACGAAAAACTTAACCCTCATAAATTGTTCTCAGCTTTAATTGTGTGTAATTTTTGCAGTTTTACACATTTCAAGTGGCATAAAACAGTTCAAGAAGTTTGGGAAGTACAGATGAGTAGCAATAAAAAATATGACCTGCAGCAGCAATTAAAGAGGGGTGAAGTGGCAGTAGCTACTTAAATGACACATCATAAGTCACATGACTTGTGTTTTTGCTATTTTTCCAAAAGATAAATGCCAGTTGAGCTCTACTAAATTTCCCACTGCAACTAAATTCTTTCATTGTGCCAGTGTGGCATGTAAACACATCCCAGAAAGCATAAAGAGGAATGTGTGGGCTGCGGCAACATACAGCAATTACATCTGGGTTTCCATGCCTCCCTCTTGTTTATCTTTAGGTAGCTCTTATGTGGAATTTACAAATGGGTATTATGTTATTTTATGACCTCAGGAGAGATTTTGCATGTTACACTGCATTTTAACACGCATCGTGCAACTGGGGACATTTTATTAGAAACGTTGCGTTCTCTGAATTAAACACTTTGAGCACACCAGGTAGTGTTTGACTACTATAGTGCAAACAGACTGTTAATACTGAATACATAAATGTAAATACTACTTCAAATATTCTTCAGAACTTTGTTGAAAAATAGAAAGCAAGTAAAAGAAACCGCAAATGTTCCATTGTCAGTAAAAATTTTAAAGAACACACAGACGTGGCACTGGCACAACAGGTCTCTACTATATCAATGACAATTTTCTCAAAGCTTCCCCATTTCCCAGTCCTTTTAAACAGAGAAGGAATGTATGCTCACATCCTGGTGTGTGATACTGTAGTGTGGAAATCTTCATGTGTAACATAATACATCAGTGCTCTCAATCCCACTTCTTATGGAGGGATGTCAAATCCTCAAAGGCAATAATAATAATAATAATAATAATAATAATAATAATAATAATAATAATAATAATAATAATAATTATTATTATTATTATTATTATTATTATTATTATTATTATTATTATTATTACATAGTACAGTGCCACTCAAAAGTTTGGACACACTACACTTCTCCAGTCCAAATGACATTCTGCTGTCACTGCTGTGGATCCTCGTGGTGTGGATCAGTAAATCAATGTCTTGTTCACTCCTGGCATACAGCTTGATGTCATCATCCATGTAGAGTTGGTGGCTGATGTTCGGTCCATTCCATAGTCGGCATCCGTAGCCAGACTTGTTTATGATCTGGCTGAGGGGGTTCAGGCCTATGCAGAACAGCAGTAGAGACAGAGCATCTCCTTGATGGTGACTTGAACAGTTGGCTAGAAGTTGGCCTCTAGTGTTGTTCTCCACATTTCCATTGAGTTCTTGATGAAGGCTCTTAGGGTCCTGTTGATGTTGTATAGTTCCAGGCTCCACGTGTGAGGCATTGAGTCATAGGCTTTCGTGTAATCAATCCAGGCAGTGCACATGTTGGTCAGTCGGGTCTTACAGTCTTGAGTGACTGCCCTGTCTACCAGTGGCTGGTGTTTTGCTCCTCTGCAGTTACTGCCAGTTCCTTTCTGGGCCCCGTTCATGTATTGAGCCACTGCAATGATGACTGAACAGAACATCCATGTTGTACTGAGGCAGGTTATTGGTCAGAGTTTGGATGGAACTGGTCCCTTCTAGGGTTCCTTGGGAATCAGGACTGTCCAGTCTTCGGTCAGCCATTGCGGGCATGTCTTATCCATTAGCAGCTGATTCATTTGTCCTGCCAGGTGCTCATGGAGCACAGTTAACTTCTTTAGTCAGTAGGTGTGAATCATGTCAGGGCTTGGTACTGTCCAGCTCTTATGTGAGACTCTTTGCTGGATGTCTGCCACTGTGATAGTTACTGGCATTCAGGGAGGTTGCTGTAGTGTGCTCATAGATCCACTAGCCACTAAAATTGTTGTTGTTGTGTTGCAACCTTCTCCCATATGCTCTTCCAGTATTGCTCCATCTATAAACTTGGTGGAGGGACTGTTTTCATGTTGTTCCCCTGCCAGTGAGTACAGTTTGGATGGTTCAGTGGAGAACATCTGGTTCATTCTCCTGGCTTCTATGTCTCTAGTGTACCTCTTCAAGTGGTTAGCCAAGGCTGTTGATCTTTGCTTGGCAGTTTCTAAGGCCTAAGGTATGGACAGCTTGTTGTACTTCTTAAGTGCCCCTTTTTTCATCATACCTTTCTACAGCTCTGATGGATGGCTGACTTTCCTCTCTGCTGCCTTGACCTTATTCATGAAAGAAACTGCTCCTTGTGGCTGTTCATCTTATAGCCATGCATCTCAAGGATCACTGTTGCCATGATAGACATCAGCTGGTTGGTTTCAGTGATGGTTGAAGAAGGGATTGTCCTACTTTTAGGCTCACTGTCTTGCCCAAGGACAGTTCGATTACTGCAAAAACAACTCTGCCCTCTAAGCCCCCGCCACACCAAACCCTATGAGCTATCTTCACCATCTAGGTAAAAAAAAAAACAAACAAACAAACCAAAACATAGATTTAATAAATGTTCATAATAAATATCAGTTTCCAGTAAATCTTTTATTGATGAAAATCATCACATGTGCTTTCTGTAGTGATCCATGTAGACACAATGATTCAATTCTATCACGTCGATTAGAAGTTTAATTGTGGTTGCCTACAGCCAATATTCAGGCAGTCGGTGGTGACTAATCACTCTGGACATTATGAATTACAGCTGTGAAGTGACATAAGTGCTTGTCAAGTTTTGTCACTGTGGGGACTCTCCCACAGGTGTTTGCCCTACAACCACATGGCCCAACCCACTGAGAGCTTGGCAGCCAAGTACAAGAAGAAGTCTAGCAATCAGATGCAGATAGGAGATGAAGGATACAGAAATAAAACAGTAACAAATGTTTCTGAAATTGCTAACAAACAATGTCCTCTTAAGGCAAAGAAATCTTAGGTGTGCTGTATTACAGGTAATAACAGGGGTTTTATGCATCATTGTATCTGAAAATTTGCCAGGATCTCAGGACAGATATGGACCTGGAAAGGTTTGAGGATTTCAAAGGGAACAGTTTTAGTGAATAAGGACTGCTTCAAGAAAAATTAAAGACCTCATTTCAGCATTGGCTTAATAAAATGTAACATATAGCATGTAACAACAGAGAAGAAAATTATAATATGACATTACAATATCTACCCAGACACCAGTATCAGACATCAATCACAAGTTAGATAATATAAATGTCAAGTTACATCTCAGTGTTTTTTGACCTCTTGAGATTTGAAGAATCACTCAAACGTCATGAGTTTCTTAACTGCTGCATTGTGGTTTATGTGTTTCAGGTCCAAAACAGCAAATGGACGACTTGTCCCAGCACCCAGGCAGAGTTCTGTTATACTTCTGTAGCCCGGATGGAAAAATGGGGATTAAATAAGCTTAATTCCTTTGGTCATAAAAGCAAAGTTAACAGGAGTGTAATGTACTTTGCATATAATGTGTATTGTGTAATGGAAGAGGAATAATGTTATGTAAATATAATGTTTTCTTACAAAGTTGCTGAATGTAACAGAGCTAACACTCTTAGTTCGTATTTTCTGAGTGGTCAGTGAAGGTGGTCTGTGCATGTCTACCTGTTGTATTTGGCTGGGTGTGGTGAGAGAGGAAGGAGAGGAGAAGAGAGAAAAACGGAGAACGGACGCAGCAGTGTTGGCTCGGAGCGCGCTAGCACACGATAAACTAACAGAAGGGAACTGACTAGTAAATACTATCCAGTGACTGTTAGTAGGAGGCGTTGGGAAACCGCCTGCCCGACAGCTGTGCAGCCGCAGACGACGGTGATTCAGAGCGAGGCATCAGCATCGGCGGCTAGCAGCTAACGGCTAGCAGGAGCTCGTCGTGGTGACGAGCGCCATCTTCTTTGCCCTGTCGGTGGCGAGTGGTGAGCGGAAACAGACTGCAGACGAGAACTGGTTGACTGTCGTCCGGAGGGGACGAGAGGGTGAGCTGGTTCGCAACGCGGAACTGTAAGTCAGACGTTTCTGGTGCAGCTATCGGTGAGTGAAGAGGAGTTTCGCCACTGTGCTGCAGCACGCATCAATCAGGCCTGCAACGTTTGTGTGAATGCGAGCGTGTGTGTGGGGCCCATGTATGAGTACTGTTAAGTGACTGTGTATATTTGAATGACTGAGTAGTCAGAATTAACCCTTATAAGCCTAATCCATTCGAACTGATTGGGAAAAGCAAAGGTTGAGTTCAATATTTTTACTGGTATTATAAGAATACAAGTGTTTTAGTGTTTCATTTGTGTCTTACATTTTGCATTTAAAAGTGTGGTTTTCTATCTTGCGTTCACGTTCAGTAAATGTTCAGTTTTGGAGTTAAAGAGTCATCTGAGTCAGTGTTATTTTAAATAGCGTGTGATTTAAGTTTCTTAATAGTCATCACATCATTGTCCACAAGTGAACCTTCGTGGTATCCACTTTGCATCGGACCCACACCCCACCTAGTTTGGTCAATCCTGGGGTTCCCGGTCAGAACACAATATAAAGCGGTGGGGTGCTACATAAAATGGAGGCACCGCTGGGATAAATGCTAATATTAGTCTACCCTTGTTACTGGCTCAGACAACTCTTTAAGTAGAGATAATCTGAAATGAAAATAAGCTATAGGTAAACTCGGAGGAAACCAGTAAGCAGACTCTGTGTAATAGAAGGGAAATTGGTACACCAGAGGGATGGCACAGTTACGGCATTGGTGTAAAGGAGAGGGCATTAACCCTACCCATGCCATTCTGCTCAAAGATGTTCCCGAAGACACTGAGATTGAACGCATAGAAGGAACTCTGCAATCCATTAAAGTTCTTGGACGTGTTAAAGTCAGAGGACGCATGTACGATCCTCAGAGTCAATGTTTGACTGTACTGTGTGAATGCAGAGAGAAAGTAAATCCCAAAGCTATTCCCTTAGACATCCTGCCGGAAGGTAGTAATGCACCATGGAGAATTGTTGGATATTCAGAGGAGGAGGAAGGGTCAGCTGACCAAGTGCTCGCAGAGGACTTGCAGGTGCCACCAACAGAGTTAGGCCCTGTTCCACCACTTCAGGCCTCTACTCCGGAAGCTATCATCAGAGCTGTGGGAGATCTTCTGCAAAGCACAGCCAAGCCGGTAAGTGATAATAGCAACTACCGGAGGCTACGAACCTTCTCAGGGATTGTACCTACTCCCCCAGGAGAGGAGCCATTGGAGAACTGGATATTGCAAGCTCGTTTGATGATAGAGGAATATGATCGGCCTGACAAAGAAAAGAAAATGAGAATAATGGAAAGTGTAAAAGGTCCTGCTCTGGAAATATTGCAGGCCGTCCGCTTTAATAACCCAGAGGCCACACCCCAAGGGTACGTGGATGTGATTGAGAACACATTTGACACACCAGAGACAGGAGAAGAACTGTACCTCTCATTCAGAATGCTATGCCAGCATCCCAGTGAAAAACTTTCTGAGTTTCTGCGAAGGATGGAAAGATCCCTGAACAAAGTAGTGAAAAAAGGAGGTCTGTCCCCGACTTCCATAGACAAAGCCCGCCTTGATCAACTCATTAAAGGAGCCACAAGGTCTGACATGATGTTATTAAGTTTGCGTTTGAGGGAGCGAAGAGATAATCCACCTACTTTCTTGCAGCTGCTGAATGAGGTGCGCATTGAAGAAGAGTATGAAGCCTCCCGCCGTAGACTTAACCCCACAAAAGCTGTGCATGTCAAAAGTGCTACTGTACCCACAGGGGCATATGTCCAGGATCTTAGAGCTGAGCTCCAAGACCTCAAAACCCAAGTCAGTGGGCTCACGGCTGCGTCAGGGGCTCCATGTGTCCTTTCCCTTGAGTTTCCACCCACGGATGAGGCAGAGCCCAACAGCTTGGAAGAGAACAACAACATTCAAGCTTTAAAGAAAGAAGTGGTGAAACTAAGAAAGCAGATCTCAGTTATGTCTGTTAAATCCAGCAAAGAGACCGTAGTGTCACCACTCCGTAACCAGACTTCTCCCGTGCGCATGCATCAGAGAGCTACGGCACTCAGAGATCCCAGTGACTTTTTCTGTTATCGCTGTGGCGAAGATGGGCACATTTCCACCAAATGTAAATCCCCAGAGAACTACCCAAAAGTGATACAGAAACTCCTTCATGCCCAACGGAAACTGAAAGCAAGCCAGAAAGCTCCTGGTAGTGCAAAAGAACAAACTACCACAAATGTAGGGGTCAACCGGAGCGCTGTGAGTGTACACACAGCTGGTGTCCCAGAAGGACTCGTAGGGCCACCCTCCACTGCCTGTGTGAAGGTGGATGGCATAACCTGCACTGCCCTATTAGACAGCGGGTCTCAGGTAACGATAGTTTTCGACAGTTGGTATTCAAGGTACTTGCCTCATGTGCCTCTCCAACCTGTCACTGGTTTAGATATTTGGGGCCTAAGTGAGTCAGAGACCAGCTACCCCTACCGAGGCTACATCCAAATTGAGTTGGAGTTGCCTGGAAAGACCCAAGGGAACGTGAAGGCTGTCCCAGTTCTTGCTTTAGTGTGCCCAGATCCTCGTTGCTCAGATACCATACCTGTTCTAGTTGGCACCAATGTTCACAAAATTAGACCTCTGTCTTCAAGTCAGAAAGAGGGGAGCCCAAAAACTGTTCGCACCAGCAAGGTGAACGTTTCGCAGTCTCAGCCCTTACCTACCATTAAGTACGAGTTGCCTACAGATGATGACTTTCCTGTAGCCGAAGTAAAGTGGACGGGTCCTGGACCACTGGTTATTCCGGCAGGGAAAAACCATATAGCCATCTGTAAAGTCAAAGAAACACACACGATCGGAGACAGTATCCTGATCACAGAACGTGCACCTTCACATGCTCTTCCCCCAAGTGTGTTAGTGCAGCCAACGGTGTTGTTCTCCAAGACCCTTGACAAAGACAAGTTCTTGGTTCTTATGCGCAATGAGTCCCTCAAAGCCACTGCCATTCCAATGGGTACTGTGGTTGCACACTTGCATGTGGTGGATATAGTGACTGACATCCCTGGCACACACACAAGAGCTTCATCTCAGCTGGACCCATCACTGTTCGACTTTGGGGATTCCCCTATACCAGCTGAATGGAAAGAGAGGCTGAAACAGAAACTTGCAGAGAGAAGTAATGTGTTTTCAACCGACGAGTGGGACGTTGGATTGGCTAAAGGAGTGCACCATCATATACGACTAAATGACGACACCCGCTTCAGAGAACGGTCTCGCCGTGTGGCCCCTGCTGATCTGGATGATTTGCGCCGTCACCTTCAAGGACTACTGGCTGCAGGAGTAATAAAGGAATCAAGGAGTTCCTATGCTTCACCCATCGTATTGGCACGAAAGAAAACGGGGAAGTTGCGGATGTGCGTGGACTATCGAACACTGAACCGCAGAACTATTCCTGATCAGTACACCATTCCTCGAATTGACGAGGCCTTGGACTGTTTGTCTGGAAGCAGATGGTTTTCAGTCCTGGATCTGCGCAGCGGGTATTATCAAATTCCAATGGCAGAAGACGACAAGGAAAAAACCGCTTTCATATGCCCTTTGGGATTTTACCAATTCGAAAGGATGCCCCAAGGGATAACAGGAGCCCCAGCAACCTTCCAGAGAGTAATGGAAAAAGCGGTTGGGGACATGCACATGCTTGAGGTCATAGTGTATTTGGATGATTTAATAGTGTTTGGAAAAACCTTGGAAGAACATGAACAAAGACTGTTCAAGGTCCTTGACAGACTGGAAGAGACTGGACTGAAGTTGGCAATAGACAAATGTCAGTTCTGCAGACCTCAAGTGACATATGTGGGACACATAGTGTCTGAAAATGGTATTGCCACCGACCCAAGCAAAGTGGAAGCAGTAACTCGCTGGAAGCAACCCACTGACCTTCCATCACT
The DNA here is from genome assembly GCF_007364275.1 of Archocentrus centrarchus. Classification (NCBI taxonomy): domain Eukaryota; kingdom Metazoa; phylum Chordata; class Actinopteri; order Cichliformes; family Cichlidae; genus Archocentrus; species Archocentrus centrarchus. The sequence goes on along the minus strand of NC_044354.1, from coordinate 16,153,943 downwards.
GCAGTCATTCTTGGGGTTTTGTGGGTACTACCGTCGCTTTATAAAAAACTACTCTATTCAAGTCAGACCACTCACCGAGCTCTGCAAAGGTTACCCACCCACTCAGAGAAAGAAGAAAACTGCTAAAGTCCCAGAAAAGACCTATTACAGTGTAAATCAACCCTTTGGAGATAGGTGGGGTCCTGCTTGCACAGAGGCTTTTCAAAAGATTAAACACTGTCTCACAAATGCACCCGTTCTGGCTTTCGCCGATCCATCCAAGCCCTATGTGTTACACATAGATGCCAGCCTTCATGGTTTGGGCGCAGTACTCAATCAAGAACATCCTGAAGGTTTGCGACCTGTGGCGTTTGCTAGCCGAAAGCTCAGTTCCTCGGAAAAGAACTACCCGGTGCACCAACTTGAATTCCTGGCGTTGAAATGGGCCGTAGTGGACAAGTTTCACGATTACTTGTATGGTGCTCAGTTCACGGTGAGGACCGATAATAATCCCCTCACGTATATTCTGACCACAGCCAAGCTCAATGCCACTGGTCATCGTTGGCTGGCTGCCCTCTCAACTTACGATTTCACTTTACAGTACCGACCTGGAAGCACTAATATTGATGCTGACTCACTGTCACGCAATCCTCTGCCATCGGAGAGCCCCGAGTGGAAAGCAATGCCCCTCGACAGTGTCAAAGCCCTCTGCAAGCAAATCTCCTGCAGAAAGTCGGCAGGAGGGAACATGGGATATGCCGAGTCATTAGGGGTTTCCCCTGAGGCACTCCCAGAGTGTTTTGTTTTCCCCACTCGATTGGACCACAGTGCTTTGACCCAGATAAGTAAGGCAGAACTTATTAAAGCACAAGATAATGATCCAGTGATTGCTCCAGTCAAGAAATCTGTGAATGGAGAATTCCTGTTTTCACCAGACAAGGAGGCCAACTCAGAAGCCGTACTGCTTCAGAGAGAAGCCAATAAGTTGGTGATCCGAGATGATCTGCTTTACAGAAAGGTGCAGAGGCAATCTGGTAATGAGGTATATCAGCTAGTGTTACCAAGGGAGCTGGTTGCCATGGTTCTGAAGTCGCTGCACGATGAGTCCGGTCATCTAGGAGTGGACAAGACTGTTAAAGTCATACGGGATCGATTCTACTGGCCCAAAATGTGTGCAGAAGTAGAGCAGTACATAAGAAACTGTGGTAGATGTATCACGCGTAAAGCTCAGCCCCAAAGAGCTGCACCATTAAACCAGATTACCAGTAGCGGACCACTTGATCTGGTATGCATAGACTTTCTGTCCTTGGAACCAGATTCCCAGGGGTATGCCAACATCCTTGTAGTAACCGATCATTTTACCAGATATGCCCAAGCTTTTCCGGCCAAAGATCAACGGGCGTCCACAGTTGCCAAGATTCTCTGTGAGAAATACTTTGTGCACTATGGACTTCCGGCACGGATACATTCTGATCAAGGTCGGGATTTTGAGAGCAAACTCATTCAAGATCTTCTCAAAATGTTGGGGATTCGGAAGTCTAGGACAACGCCCTACCATCCTCAAGGAGATCCACAACCAGAGAGATTTAACCGTACGCTGCTGTCTATGCTCGGAACCCTAGATCCGAAGCAAAAGCAGAAATGGGGTCAGAGTCTCAGTCATTTGGTGCATGCTTACAATTGCACTCAAAACGAAGCAACAGGGTACTCGCCCTACCTGCTCATGTTTGGCAGGGAGGCGCATCTACCTGTGGACATCTGTTTTGATGCCCTGGATGAGGATCGAAAGAGTTTGTCACATCACAAGTACGTGGCTAAGCTGAAAGCTGATCTGCGTCAAGCATACCACCTCGCAACACAAGCATCTGACAAGAGTCATCAGAGAAACAAGAAAGCTCATGATAAACATGTGAAAGAGCAGACTCTGGGAAAAGGAGACCGAGTACTACTGAGAAACTTGGGTGTTACCGGCAAACACAAGTTGAAAAGTAAGTGGCGACCTACACCATATGTCGTGGTGGAGAAATTTCCCAACCTACCAGTCTACAGAGTAAAACCTGAGAAGGGACTGGGGGTAGAAAAGACAGTACACCGCAACCACTTACTACCGATTGGCTATCTAGTGAGACTGCCAAACGACACTGAGCCCGAGTCATTTCAGACACCGGTCACAAGATCCCAAAGGAGACTCGCAGCGACCAAACAAACTGTAGATCAGGAATATGCCATGTTCTCATCAGAGTCTGAATGTGAATATGCAGGCCCATCACGATCATTACATATGGACTGTGAGAAACTTCTGACACGACCAGGACTGTTGTTGAGAGACCGAGGCCAAGGTCAAGCCCCAAGCGTAGTTCCTCTTGAAGTTTCATCTCCTGAACTGGAGGAGGGTGACTCAACTCCAGAAGCTCTCGACTCCCCAAATCTGCTTCACAACTCTGAGGAAGGTACAGTTACTGACTTACAGGCAGTAGCAGTGGAGAGGGAGGTGCTACTGGAAGACAGGGACCCTCCAACGGAACGCACAAAGAGAGTCAAGAAGCCAGTTGTCAGACTGAGTTATGATGAACTGGGAAGACCATCTGATCAGCCCTTAACGGTATTGAGCCAGGGAGTGCTGGTTGGAAGCGGCACGTACAGAGATTCACGATGCCACCCCTGCCAGACCCTCTGGTGTCACCCTATGGCCTTATGCCCTTCCTGCGTTAAATTGAATCTCACTAGACAGTGCATGGAGATTCAAATTAGCTAAGCTGTTGGTTTGATGGGGACATCAAAACATTCTAGAAGGGGGAGGGTGTAGCCCGGATGGAAAAATGGGGATTAAATAAGCTTAATTCCTTTGGTCATAAAAGCAAAGTTAACAGGAGTGTAATGTACTTTGCATATAATGTGTATTGTGTAATGGAAGAGGAATAATGTTATGTAAATATAATGTTTTCTTACAAAGTTGCTGAATGTAACAGAGCTAACACTCTTAGTTCGTATTTTCTGAGTGGTCAGTGAAGGTGGTCTGTGCATGTCTACCTGTTGTATTTGGCTGGGTGTGGTGAGAGAGGAAGGAGAGGAGAAGAGAGAAAAACGGAGAACGGACGCAGCAGTGTTGGCTCGGAGCGCGCTAGCACACGATAAACTAACAGAAGAGAACTGACTAGTAAATACTATCCAGTGACTGTTAGTAGGAGGCGTTGGGAAACCGCCTGCCCGACAGCTGTGCAGCCGCAGACGACGGTGATTCAGAGCGAGGCATCAGCATCGGCGGCTAGCAGCTAACGGCTAGCAGGAGCTCGTCGTGGTGACGAGCGCCATCTTCTTTGCCCTGTCGGTGGCGAGTGGTGAGCGGAAACAGACTGCAGACGAGAACTGGTTGACTGTCGTCCGGAGGGGACGAGAGGGTGAGCTGGTTCGCAACGCGGAACTGTAAGTCAGACGTTTCTGGTGCAGCTATCGGTGAGTGAAGAGGAGTTTCGCCACTGTGCTGCAGCACGCATCAATCAGGCCTGCAACGTTTGTGTGAATGCGAGCGTGTGTGTGGGGCCCATGTATGAGTACTGTTAAGTGACTGTGTATATTTGAATGACTGAGTAGTCAGAATTAACCCTTATAAGCCTAATCCATTCGAACTGATTGGGAAAAGCAAAGGTTGAGTTCAATATTTTTACTGGTATTATAAGAATACAAGTGTTTTAGTGTTTCATTTGTGTCTTACATTTTGCATTTAAAAGTGTGGTTTTCTATCTTGCGTTCACGTTCAGTAAATGTTCAGTTTTGGAGTTAAAGAGTCATCTGAGTCAGTGTTATTTTAAATAGCGTGTGATTTAAGTTTCTTAATAGTCATCACATCATTGTCCACAAGTGAACCTTCGTGGTATCCACTTTGCATCGGACCCACACCCCACCTAGTTTGGTCAATCCTGGGGTTCCCGGTCAGAACACAATATAAAGCGGTGGGGTGCTACACTTCTGCCTCAGCCACCCTGGCTGCCTTTCAGTCAGAGCGCACAGATGGCGCACAGAAGAGCCAGAGGAGCCAAGTGAAGGTGTTGATTCAACCCATCTCAGGATCTGTTGACAGAGAATATCCATGACAAAACATAAAATGAAAAAAGGCCCTTTTTGTTTCTCCCTGATCTGATATGGAGGGGATGACTGTGAAACGCCAGATGTGGGGCGTCAAAGAGGCTCTGCTAACGTATCTGCATATTGGCTTTTTCGTCCCACCCAAAACCTTTTAAAGTCCAAGTTTTTCACTTCTTTGTTCCACTACCAAGAGTGAGCAGCATATTATCCTCATGTAAACTTCTTCTATCTCCTAATCATGTGTCATACTGTGCAGATAATAAGGAACACGTGTTTGGCGGTGGCTAATGTGAATATGTCTAACATGGGTTAACCCATTCTTGTTCAGCTTGACCTTTTCCTGTCTAGTGTTATGGGGAGGTTTATATAAGAGACTCCCAAGGGTCCTAACAGTCACTCTTTTGATGCTTTGTGCTATCCTGCCTGCCTGTCAGTGCCTTCTTTGGCCAGGATCCAAAGAAGTGCTATTTGTTAACATGAATTCTTGTTAACAAATAGCAGCCCATGACTCTGGACCAGGATAAGTGGCTGAAAATAGATGGATTGATGTAAGGAAGGAAGGAAAGGATGGAAGGACGGAGAAATTTTACCACCTGGCTAAAGCCTGAGAGTGCAGCCTACAGAGAGCCAGCTGTGAATGTGCTCATGGCCCAGAGACCTGGCTCTGACACAGCAGACCCACGCATTCTCCACAGGACACCTAATCCTGCAAGCTATACAGATGCATTTGTATTTGCATATTTTTAAGCATCTGCATATACTGAAAAGATGTTTTATGCTTTTTCTTTCTAGTATGCTGCAAGTAGGGGTTCACTTAGAGTGTTATGTGTCGGTACATTTTCCAGCACTGAATATAAAAGGTCTCAGTTTGGAATTCAGATCTGTTTTCTGTATCTCCTTTAGGACAAACAAGGGAAAATGTATTTATCCTGAAAACAAATTTAATGTCTTTACATGACTGAAGAAAATGTCTTGGTTAAAGACCTTTTACTTGGATCCTGAAAATGAGTAGAGTTTGCACGTTAGCTGCTGTGCCTCAGCATCTGCCAAAATTGTAATGCATTTGCCCACAAGCCTTGTAAATCATACAGCTCCTTCAAACCCAGAGCCACACTGTAGATCTCAAAATTATGTTGGCCTTCTAGATGCATGATGCTTTATTATGCTTGTACATTTTAAGTATATTTGAATTGATCTGGAGCCTAAACTATTTAACACATTTTGCTGACTTTTCTGGTTTTATGCATAATGCCAATGCTGACGACAGCTCCTCTTTTATTTTTTGATCAGCAGGACTCGATGGGAATATTATAACAAAAAAATCAATTCTTTCAAACATGCGTACTAGATTATTGTCACAAATAGCCAGTTGATGGGAGGTAAGGGCTTTCCTACTTACTTACAGTTTGGCCAAAAAGTCTTTTACAGATTGCACTGGCTTTGATATCCTTTCCTATATTTAATCCATATGATACAGGTGATTGCAGCGCTCTTTCAAGCTCAAAGTCTGCCTCACACTGGGATAATGTCTAAACCTAAGTTCACTTTGTTCAGTGGCCCTGTGGCAGTCTTATGTAACTTGTTTTTTTGCCTCTGTGTTGAATAAGAGGATCCAATCTAAGCTTGGAGATTTTGATTACTACAGTTTACACCACAGTGTACCCTGCTGTCATCTCTATGCATGTGAAGGACTGACAGATGGGGCAGGCTACAGAAAGAAAGCAATACATAGTTTGGGATGTCCCATCTGTTATAATTCTAGTATCAGAGAGGTCCAGAGAAGCATCTGCAACATATTCCCCTATTCCTAAGGCTTTACATTTAGGAGCGAGCACACAGGCTATCTTCGCTCGCGGCTGGTCACAGAGCCACATTTTACCTCCCTAGTGCTTCTCCGAATGCTCTGAGGTACTGCTATCTGCCCTGACAAGAACATCAGAGGAGACTGAGAGAAACATGCTCAGACAATTTACTGTAACTATGGGAAGGGTCTGTTTTAGCTGACTTTGTCTTACATTCTTAGTTACAAATGTTTAGTTCAAAAGGGAAAAGAAAGACAGGAGGAGGATGACTTTGTACATAAAAGGAGCAAAGGAGGTTAAAATAAAAGCATCACTCACAGGGAGATGCATACATCACTTTTTATGACCCTTTAACATTTAATGGGCTTGCATCAACTCTATGTAACTTGCAGGTCATCATCGCAAGTGCTTTTCACATCTCTTCACGGGCAGACAGATGTTATCTGGCCTTTCATAAAGTTTAGAGTTATGCATGACTTAATCACTTAACTTATATTTAATTGAAGGCTAATAAACAGACGATTCAAAACAAGTAAATCAGAGTTAATGGACCAAAAGCATACCTTGGATGCAAGTCCTTCAACAAAGGATGTCATGAAAAAGAGTTGTTATATTTTAAGGCTATGTTTTACTTGCTGGTGTAGCTGTTGTATTACAAAGCACGCCACAGACAAATCATTGAAGATTCTCTTGTATCTAATGTACCGAGCCTCTTGGTAATTATCAACAGGTTAATTGTCCGGAGTTTGGCGCTATCTTTCTTTCTCCCAAGAGAAAGGAGGGAGGTTTTTTTCATCTAAAAAGTGGCAAAGGGGGGCTAGTATAGAGCTTATGCATGGTGATGGGCTGAAGGGAGAAGGAGTGGTCTCAACCATGCTGTGCTACAATAAAAGGCACTTGTCTGGACCTCAGAGGAGCCTAAACTTTCCAGTAGCACCACAGGCAGCTGCTGAGCAAACAAAAACGGAAAGGGGGCAGCTAGATTAATAAAATTAAAAGACAAGAAAAATTGTTTAAATATTTACATCTTAGATAAGATACATTTTAATTACTAATATTTTGTTTAATTTTCTTTGGTGAAGGGATCCCTTTGAGGAAAAAAACAAAAGAGAGAGAAAATGATGAGGTTGCTGTGCATCACTATACTCTTCATGACCCTGGCTGGCAGTGCGTACAGTCAAGAGACAACCCCTCCCTCACTAAAGAGAGGTAAGATTTAAAAAGATGTCAAATATTTTAACATGTGTGCCTATCATTTTTTTTATGAATGCATGATTTTGCATTAACGGTGTGCAGGAAGAATAAGTAAAGGGCGGTGAGCTGTCTAAGCAACCTGGGCAAAGTGGTACCCCAGCAAAGGCTTGTCTTATAACAGCGTCATTGTAGCAGTAGGTAACAAACCCGTCTCTGGGGTAACACTCACATAGACACAATGTAACTCACCATTAAACTCACTGACTTGCTGCATACAGACCACCACAGCATGGACTGGCTGGTGAATAAATTACCCTTGTTATTCACAGGGACTTCCTACCCACGCCACAGAATGACTAATACCAGTGGTTGTACTCCTAAAATAGGTCACAAGTGCTGCAGTGGATGAAATTGGGCTACTAGTGCTTGTTCCTTTTTTTTTGCTTTTGGATGTAAATGCTGACTATGATGTGATTTATAGTGTTATTATTCCCTTTGACTGACAGTATTTGTTTCAAACACAAAATTAAAACTTACTATCAGAGAGCACCTGCACGCCATCATAATGCTGTTGTAATTTCAAATTCACACCTGCCTGCAGATTGACACCATTTGATTGCTGCTCCCCATGCAAGCTATAAAATACTGCTAGATCTACTGCTGCAGAGAAAGAAAAAAGGACTTGCTAGATGTCCTCATGTTATATGTATTGACTGATATTTAATGTGCTTTCAGCATCTCTGCAAGCTGACTCAGTAGATGTCAAATTAGGAATGTCTCAGCCGTCTCTCTCTTCCAGGAGCAGAGGAAATGGCTCATCCTTGAGGACGAGAGTTTCACTCTGGGAACAGAAATTATGGGGTTTTTTTTTTCCATCCAAACATTTAAATTTTGCGAGTGACGTCACAAGAGTGTGTTTGTGTGCGCGTTTGCATGTTTATGTGCTACTCGAGCATTTGTATGTGATGTCATTGCCCGAATTATGTAAAAGCATTTGCTCAGCTCAGGCCAGCTGCCATTGTTCCATACAGCATATTTTATTAGCCACATGAGCCATGTATTCTCTCTCTGCTCATGGGGAATTGCCTGTCCTTATACCTACTGACTTGCTCTGCCACTGGGAGCTTTTGGAAATCAGCCATGGTAGCAGGCAGCCTGACAGGAGCAGAGTTAAGATTAATGACCCACAGCCAAATGTATAGAGCCCCATGCTGAACAGCAGCCAAATGACTCTGTCTTTTCCTGTGAAGTAATAGTCTGTTAAGTCTAATGCTTACTGTGGTTGTTGGTTACTGAAGCCTGGCCTGGTTGCTACTGGGGTTGAGTGGGGAAAAGGGGTGAGGGCTGAGGTGAAGATGTGTTTAGGGTAGGAGATGAGATGTTCGCAGAGGCATGTTTGATGGTATTGATACTGTTTTATTAAGCTTGAGAAAAATTTCACAAATCACCGATGGCAATCTATGGTGCATGTCCACTGATGTTTACCATGTGCACGTGAGCGTGTACACACACTTCTTGTGTTTGTGCTTGTTTTGCATGACAGAATACAGGAAAGAGCTCATTGGCATACATGTGTAGGAGCTGGCCTGCTGTGCTTATCCCAGCTGTGCTTGTTAATTCTTTCTCCATACTGACACAAGTGGGCCAGCAAGAGAAGAGAGCAACACTTTGGGATGTTGGAAAGCACCCCTTGCTCTGCTAGAGGGTGTGGCACAATGTGCACATGCAGATATAAACATGCAAGCTGTGCTCTGTCGATTTCCAGCCTTTCAAAGAGGGGTTTTAAGCCAGTGTTGATCATTTAGTAATTTCAAGCAACTTCAAAAGTTCAGGGGTTACAGCATAACAGTGCAAAAGAATACACGGGGCACTGAGTGGATCTAGATCACTGTAAATATAATTTACAGTTCAGTGTTGTAAAGAAGCAGCTGGTTCTAATCACGTTCTAAAACTACACTTTACAGAGTGAAACTGAACTGTGCTTGCTAATAAAATGGCAGTAGGTCTTGGCTGCAGCTGTTAAGCTTTTTTTTTATTGCACTACACATGTTCATTTATTATTCTGTCCTACACATGTGTTCATTTAGTTTTTATTTCCTGCTGCACACTTGACAAAATTTTCAGGCATAATGGTTCCGTATTACTTGACCACCAATAAATGTGACAATTTGGAACCACCTTGGGCCTCAAAGGGTCACATACGATTTGAGAATGTCTAAGAAAAGAAAGGTTTCCTTCTCTTCCCAGAAGGATTACTACCTGCAACTGAATGTTGCTTTATATGTGCAGCATGTCTAGTATGGCCAGGGCCACATTCTCCTCTGGGATATCTGTCTAGAGGTAACCGCAGGAGAAGCTAAAAGTCAGGAATTGCTTCAACATGCTTCTTTCTCTCTGTGATTGTAAGTGTCAAGGGTGCTCCAGAATATATCAATAAACACAAATTTATTTACCAGTACTGTGCTTTCGTTTAATATCAGCAGTTCACTCAAAGCTCTTGTTATTACATTGTAATCGTACTGCAGTATCTAATTAATCTGCTCCACACTCTCACATAGGTGGTCTTAATTTCTTAGTTGAACAGTGTTTCCACAAGGCATTACAATGAAGCCCTTTATTCTGTAGTCTAACAATTTCAGACATCACTGCTGGATGTAATTACATCTGGTGAGTCTGTGTTGACGTTTGCATCGCGCTTTGCCAGAGCTTTTGATGAGCAGTTTAGTCATCCTGGATGCCTTAGGTTTCAATCGGATTTTATGCACAGTGCTACCAATGCAGAGAATTTACGAGGCACCGAGAAGATGTGAGTCATTTCTCTCTGACAAAACAGGCAAAGAGGAATCTTGTCCAGACACTGGCAATTAGAAGTGGCAGAAGTGTGTTTCCTAACTCATAAAATACCTGGCGTCTTGTTAACCACTCAAGAGGCAAGCGAGGCAGTGGGTGTGGTGATTTGGTAATAGGCGTAGTAATTGGCATGTGCAGCCTTACAAAAGAAATGAGAACATGGAGTGTAAAGTGACGTAAGGTGGGACTGAAGGGTAGATTAGGTCTGTCAGCACTGGCTTTGCTAATTAATTCCTTGCGCGGGAGTTCTCAATTCTAATGATCAGAGAACCACTCAACGAACTCTGGACACACTTCCTCTGCGTGGACTGTGACAGTTTCAGCAGGCCTTTGACAAGAAGTTGATTCAGTGTCACTCTACTGTGAGTGTGTGTGTGTGTGTTGGGGGAAGCCTGTGGGTTGAGCAGAGTCAGAGCCAGTGTCTCTTTTCATTTCCTGTAATAGCCATGTGGGAAATGGCTTCCCGTTGAAGAGCCAGAGACACAGTATTCCAGTCATGCTCAGGTGTGGCTCCTCAAAGTGAAGCGTCTCAACATAAATGCTGGCATCCTCAGTCAGAAATCAGAAGCAGACTAGTTTAGATGCAGATCATCCATACTGAGTAAACAAGAAAAGACACACAGTAGCTCAGCTTTTCCAATGAATACCACAAACTTAAACAACAATGTTGCTTGCGTATGAATACAAGTAAAGAGGAAATGGATTTTATCTTATGAGTCAAGTCTTGTGCATTGCCTCTTACCTTACTGTGCTTCTGTTTCCAAGTTAGATTGTTAAAAGCTTAAACTGTGGTGTGTTTATGGGGTGTGGATGGGGGTGAGGGTGTCGGCGGTCCTGTCTGCATACATTTATCTAGTGCTCGTTATTGTCTGGCACAGACAGCCCCCCACCCTCGTTCTTGGCTGGGGTTTTAACTAAGCAACTCCTGTGAGGTCTAAAGATAGAAGATGGGAACCAGTGGTGAGACACAGATGACCTGTCATTTTGAGTTAAAGGGTGGCCTAGCTTGGACAGGGAAGATAGAGAGGGTGTGCACAGAGGAAATAAGTAAAAGAAATAATGATGACAGCTAGATTCTGTATTTTGTCAACAATATTATCTGCTCACTTTTCCTGTTATTTATGTGCCTGACATACTTAACACAAATCAGATGTAGTGGATGAAAGAAAAGCACTTCATTTTGTGGGTTAATGCTGAGGAACTAAAGGCTTATAAATGTAAGGACTGACAACAGCAGGAAGGAGACTGAAAAAGGATTACTGGCTTTCAGGGCTGAGGACTGGCTGGTGCCCAATATTACATTTAATAAACCAAACAGACTCCAGACTCTTCACTAGCTTTGTGTGAGGCAATGCTTCAGATGGTGCATTTATATATTACAGTAATACAAACAGTATAGACATGCCAAAATATGTAGTGTAGCCATTATATTAAAAAGGCAAACAATTAACATGTAACAAAGAGGGCAGAAGTGCAGAGGGAAGAACCCCAAAAAACATTTTCTATTTCCAAATTTGCAAAGCTAAAATGTAAAAGGAAATCAGTACATAAAAAGTTATACAATCATTTTTTTTTTAATCCAAGTATCATAATTCTGATCAAGACCAGACCACAGAAAAAAAATATATCATATTTTCTTCTTTTCTAGTCAAGGTTTCTGCTCAACTAGGTGACAACATCACCCTGCCCTGCAGGCTCTGGTCCTCAGACAGTGGATCCTTGAATGTCCGGATCCATTGGACCAAAGTGGAAGATGATGAAGCAATGAATGAGGATGTTCTGCTTTCAATGGGATACCACAAGAAGACCTATGGGAGCTTCGACGGTCGGGTCTTTATGCAGAACTCTGACAGTGAAGACGCTTCCATAATAATTACTGCAGTCTCCATGGATGACATGGGAAAATACCAATGTGAGATCATGAACGGGATTGAAGAGACAGTGCAAGAGGTCATCTTGGAGGTGCAAGGTGGTCTGATAGATGGTAAGTTCTGTTTTATTTTGTGTTTGTTACTATTTCCATAGTTAATTTTAGGGATGGGCAGGAAGTACCCAGCTGAAAATAATTATGATTTTTTTTTTTTTTTCACTAATCATGAAATGCATTTGATAATGTATTATTTATTTATTTTAAAAATCTGCCTTAGCATAGCATTCCTGATCTGAATTGTACTAATGTGTAAATCTACTTTGGAGTCCTTTCATTTGCCACCTCTTATTGGATTAATGCAGTTAAAGCACTTTAGAGTGTTTTAATGCAGCAAAACTGAACACCTAGTTTGCATAAGATGATCATACAGAGGTGGCGTACAATTAAGAAGATAGCAAAGTCTCATCTCTTGAGACCACTGGAAAAATCGCTGCAAGCTTCTCTACCTGAACTACTAAAAGGTCGACATTTAAAAGCATCCTGCAAACCTCTGTATTTGTAGCGATATACATAGAGATATGGCAGTGGTCTGATAGTAGCACAGCTATCAAGGAGATTTGGATTATTCTTCTTAACAGAGATTCTTCTGACATTTTCTCAAAAGCTGTTGTGAAAAAAGATTATTTGAAATCAGTCCACCCCATCTCTACTTGGTTACTGTGCTTTGACTGTGCCACCATACAAAGCAGATTTTCTTACATTCTGTAGAAGATTTATTTCAGTAGAAAGGGTCATCATCCATATTTTTGAGCTTCAGCTGGTCAACAGCCACTCTGACATCATGGCTTGATATACTTGGATGAACTGTAAAAACTGGAGGCAGCAAATCAGCTCCGAATCACAAATCTCCCTCCCTTTCTCCTTTTCTGCCCACTGACGCCGCACTCCATGCACCACGTTCCACAAACTCATGAACTAAGATGTTATGATATTCCACTGATTCTTTAGCAGTTACTCTGGGCCTTTTTTTTTTTTTTTTTTTGCTGAGCTTTCTGCAGTTTTGAGTCAGCTCGGAGCCCCTTTCTACAGAGAGTAGCCTGAGTACTAAATCGTCTCAATTCATATGTATGGCCTGATCAATAACTAAACTCTCTGGGATTACGTTTAACCTTTTCCAGCATTATGTAAGTGCAGTCAAAGTAGCTCTAACCTATCTGCAATATTTTTCCTGAGTATGTTTTGAAACTACAGCATGGATGACTGAATGATATTCAATACAAACAAGAATAGAATAATATGATTGTAAAAGCTATTTTTTTTTCTTGAGACCTTAATTAGATGGCATGTCCTTTGTATTCAGAACTTATCCTTAATACTAATATCTTAAAACATTATCATGATAATTTCATCTTATCTGCCCCATTCAGGTGTAGTGTTCCCATACTCCCCCCCTTTGGGCAGATACAACCTGAACTTCAACGATGCCGTGCAAGCCTGTGAGGACCAGGATGCTGTGATTGCCTCACATGAACAGCTGCTTGAGGCATGGAAGGGCGGTTTGGACTGGTGCAATGCTGGATGGCTGAATGATGGCACAGTGCAGTATCCTATCACCAAACCCAGGCAGCCTTGTGGTGGCTCCAACAACGGGCCTGGCCTCAGAAACTATGGACGCCAAGACAAGAAGATTAGCCGATTTGATGTGTTCTGCTTTGCTTCTGCATTCAAAGGTTAGTTTATAAAAAAAATATTTGTCCAGGAAGCACAATGACCACAAAGATCAATGTACTATATATATAGTACTGCAGTTATTAGAAATATTCTTGTTTGCTTTATCTGCTCTCAGGACATCTCTATTGGCTGGTCCAGCCTGAAAGGCTGACCTTCTATGAGGCTGTGCAGGCATGCAGAGACGACGGTGCGGAGATTGCCAAGGTTGGCCAAATATTTGCCGCCTGGAAGATCGAGGGCTACGATCGCTGTGATGCTGGCTGGCTGGCTGATGGAAGTGTCCGCTACCCCATCTCCAGGCCCCGCAAGAACTGCAGCCCTACAGAAACAGCAGTGCGTTTTGTTGGGTTTCCTGACAAGACGGTGAAGTCCTATGGCGTGTACTGCTACAAGGCTGATCAGTGAGGGGGTAGATAGGTCTAAAGAAGCCATGACCACCAAAGAGCAGCAACAGCCACAACCAGTAAAATCAACAATGAAGCAGATAAGCTTTTGATCTAACCTAGCATGAACTCAATACCTTTCTGAAGCTGTAATAACCCTAAGAAAATATACATGCATACATCTTATACCCACCTAAGCATTGAGAAAAATGATTTGTAGCTATTGTGTTTTGTATTTTTTTATGCTGGGCTTTCGTTGGTTTTACGCAGAGTATTAAGTAAAGGTCTGTTGTGTCAAAGTATGACTAATGTGACAGAGACGAGGTTAGAAGGTAATGGTCAGCATCATCTGAGTTCAGTTTGTCTCCCACAAATGATTAGATTGATGAAGCTCAAAATTTAGTGCAAAGACGTGCATCTGCAGCTGAAATGAGCTGCATTAAAATTCATGTTCAGGTACTCGATAAAAAATAAAATATCACATATTTTTGTTCTTGACAAAGTCTACAGCTATGGGTACCTGTTACACTGTACAAAATGATCAGCTGCAGTTAATGTTTGCTTTTACCGTCTGAAACTGAAAAAAAGCTTTTCAAACAGAAGAGCTGTGATGACATTATTTGCCAAGAAAATGAAGGTAAATGTTTTGGTCTGTTACTGTTTTTGCTGTGGAAGCTTCTATTAGAGCCATTTCCAGGTACAAAGACCAATATAATCTAATGCAACGCACTCTTTTGTCCTAACAAAATGTTTTTACATTTTAATGATGTTTAACAATAGTTTATTTTATTTTTGTTTTTCTAGCATGTGTGGGGTTTTTTTTTTAAGAAAAAGAACAGATTCAGTCTCATAATTTCTCTAACATTATTTGGATTCTAGCTAAGACATTAATTCAGATTAGCTGCAGATATGACTCTCCAACAAAAGAGTGATATTCCCAAAAAAAATCTAATATTACAGCAGTTAAAGTATGACTATTAAATGTTTTGTTGCACATGACCACTGGCACAGTCACACATATTCATGCTGTGAGCTGCAAATTTCAATTGGTATTCTGTTTTTTTAACAGGTCATTTTATTCTGATGATCAATCACACTCTCGGTGTGAGCTGATAATTAGAGGTGCAACAAAACTTTTCTAATCCTGGATACAGACACACTGCATGTAGAGCACATGTGATAATGAGGTGATGCATTGTTTGTAATAGCAAAACTCAAATTGAAATTTGCACATGGAAAAAAAAAAAGGCGATGTTGTATCTTAGCACCATGTACCTTTTCAAATGAAGCTGTTTGAAATAAAGAACACAATTTTTTAATCCATTTTGAATCTCATATGTTCCTTTTTAACAACATTCCTTTTTTTTCCCCACAGGAGTAAAATCGTGCATTATGGGAGATGTTGGAGTTTAAGCAGAGACCTAAATGGGATTGTTTAAGTTGCCAAATCAGAGGCCATGAATCTGGCGTAAAGCCATGTCACCGAAAGGGCTTAAGATTAGACTCTCCGCACATTCATTTATTCTTTGCCATTTTTATCTTTAGTGCCAGGCTGCCAACCCACCACTAAGTCAGACAAAGGGAACAGTACCACAGTCTTTAAGAGGCTTGTGGGAATCTCTGGGAATGGGGTCAGATTTAGGTGGATACAGCAGGGAAATGCTAGACAAATGTAAATATGTGTGATCCATCTTAGGAACCTTTTTTGGAGCTGTATATATATATATATATATATATATATATATATATATATATATAAAACATTTGGCATAAAGGTGAACTTTTCTTTGGGCCTCTGGCTGGGTTTCTTTAAGCAGACACTCAAATCAGTGGGCAGTCTATGCTCAATGAGCAGTGACAATGAACCATCATTGTCGCTGTCTTGCAGGAATCATTTGGTTGGCTACAACCAATCAAATGCAGTGCACTAGTCTAGCTACTTATCTACATACTACTGTAAATGCTTGTCAATCAGAATTTCTGATCTGCATAGTATTGAGTGAATGATATACTTTAGTCTGAGGTGCCTGCCAAGCCCAAGAAGTCAGTAAGCGCTAGGGAGCATTTCATTTCCAAAATAAACCTATAACTTCTGCTAAAGCCCAGTGAGACTCAGACCCAGAGGTAAAGTTTTTCCGCTGATCAGCCATGAGACATCTGCCCTCCATGAGGCAGGACTGCAGGTTTGAGTCTCACTGGAGCAGCCATTAATCACAAGTCATGTCTCCTCTAATGACAGAATTGGCACTCACAGTGAAAAATGCAGCAACCTTAACTTACACAAAGATTACACTGACCAACCTGTTATTACTCAGGTAATGGTGCTCTGTGCTATAAGGCAGGAACAATGTGAACTCCGAGTGATTATTGCTGCATAAGGACGGGCTCCCAGAGTAGCAGTGAAAGGTAATGTAGTCAAAACGTTTCTGATTTTACACCAAGGGAATTCATGTGTTTCCTTTATGCACCACCATGTAGACACAAGATGTTTTTCTAGAACACCACCTTTAGTCATACTATTCACTAAAAAAGTACCGTGGTGTACTTATGCAGGTCCACAGTTCTGACGCATCAGCCTTTTCTGCATGGCATCACTTTCCCCTAATCCAGTTTTAGCTCAATATGTTTGCTACAATCCACACTGCCACTTCCTCTCTGCTCCCCCTGGATGTACCAACTGTCTACCAACAGGCTTGTAGAGCATGTCTGATAGGTTTTCCACAAGTGTGTGATTTATGTGCAAGACACTGCAATGCCTTGAAAAATGGTGCACTGGTATTATGTTCCACAGAGTGTGATTCACATGAAGTTTAAATTCATCATTATATGCTTCGTTTCCACAAGTTGTGTGGGTATTATTGAAAACGAAATGTACTGTAATAGTGCACACAATCTCAAGGTTCATGAGTAAGACTGATAGCACTACCTGCTGGTGAAATCCCTGCAGTGCACCCTCAGTACAAAATCTGAATCATTTACATTTGTTCAACTTTGTTACCTGCCCGCTTGAATTTTGTAACACTGTTTTCCAGCATGAAACAACAACTACTGTTATAAGGTTACTACACTATCAAAGCATTAGAAAAAAATCAAACTATGGACACATTAGACCTGCATGAAATCTACCAAAAAACCCTACATAAGCCCAGAGAGAACCCAGACAACAATCAAATCCAAATTAAATTTTGTAAGTAAATAATATTTATATATTTATTTTTATTTGTTTGGTGATTTAAAGCAGGGAAAAAACAGTTTAAAAAAATTTTTCACAAAGGTCCCAGACATTCACATTGTAAAATAATATTTAAAACAAAAAGAAACAAAAAAAAAAAAAAAAAAAAAAAAACAAGAAACACTTATAAATATAAAATTATATTATGTGCACATTAAGGCTAAAACACACACAAATAATCAGACAACAAAACAACATTTCTCCTTTAAAATTTTTCACGTCTGTTAATGTTACTGAGCAAAATTGATGCAGATTATTGCTGATGTGGCTCTCTGAGTTCTTTGGTCCACTGTTGGCATTAAAAACATGTACATTGATGATATGGTTGAGTAATTTCTTTTAGGCTGTTAGTCAGTGAATGCTGCGGGTGTCCTGTTGAACAAACAATACAAATGTTTAAAGAGAACTGCTGGGCCAAGCGACAGAATCATATTTTATCAGTAAAACAAGTAAAGAGATCAAGAGCAGCTTGAAAATAAATTATATGCATCTCTGCCTAAACAGCTGTTACGTTCAAGTCTTTCTGAGTGTTTCACAAAATACATTCTCTCAACGGCTGATTTTAATTGACCACAATAACAGAAAAGATTTTTTTTTTTTTTTTTTTTTTTAGAAATCATACCAAAAGAAGAAGAAGAAAAACATACATATAAGCTACCACACAACAGACAACAGTAAGAGTCGCTGGTGTGTGATTATGCACAGCATTAAAGTTATTGTAAACATGCTGCTGAGACTAATTACAGGCTATGCACTGAACATACTTGAGTAGAAAATAGAGGCTACTTCAGCCATGCTTCCCTTCTTTCGTTTTGAAATAGATGATGGTCATCAATTTCCATCTGTGGATAAAGGCTTTGTCGATAAGTACTTAGAAAGCAGTCTTTCATATTGAACTGTCTCATATAAAAGAAATGTCAGTAACATTTTAAAAAAAATCTTTCCATAGAAATCTCTTTATAAACATTTAGACTGACATACAGTATATCCAATGAAAGCAGAAGAGAAATGAAAGGTGGTAATTAGGCACTAAAAGCTGCCACCACAAAGAAGCTGATAACCCAGCGGTCAGTGAAAGATTTTCCCCAGTCCTGGGTGATATTTTAATCTGTAATCTGAATAACTACTATACAGAAAACCTGCCAAACCATGTCAGAGTAGAATTTGCCCCTTAAATGAGAGTAGTTCTTGCTTTTCCAGTAGCCAGCTGAAAGGTTTTGTTTTTCTTTTTTTTTATAATCCACATTGGCATCGTTATAAAACAGTGCCCCTTGACAAGAAAGGTCTTGTATCTACATCTCTACAAAAAGGCACTTTGTAAGATTCCGTCGTTATCCAAAATGCAAGAAAACTGCAGGTTATCCCTTTTTCTTTCTTTGATGAGTTTTCTCTTGTGCTTTTTCCTTTTTGCTCCTTCCACACAAGCTTCAGGCATGTGTTCTCGTCTCAGGTAGGCTGTGCTATGTTATTTGGTAATCACCGTGTCTTCCACTTATGCTCCATTCCTCCTTCCTCTGTAGCGCTGATGATGAAAGTGGAAGGACTCATCTTGCGAGCTTTTGAAGTTGTTGATGCTGTAGAGTCTATTGTGCTGATGCCGTCTGATAAAGGTCCGCTGATAGCTTGAGGCTGTTGCAGAAAAATCACATTTAACTCTCAACCAATACAACTATTTGTCAAAAACCTGTACCAAACATATTTAAACTCAGTCAACAGGCTGATATCTTATCAAATGCACCAAAAACATACATTTTTTGTGCTTCAATATTAATATTAAAGGGATTGCCATGGGGTCAGCTTTTGTTGTTGGCTGATCAGGGATCAACAGCAAAATGTATGTTAGACACCGAAAAAATGCCCAGCTACACAAAAAACAGCTTTAAGGCTCCTGTCATTTAGAACAGGCTCACAGATTAATTAAGTCTTAAATAAATATTAAAACAGCCTTCACTGTATTAAGAAATGCAAATGAAAATACAAAAATATTGAAGGTTGGGAAAAATGCAACCAAATAACAACATATAAGTAAATGCAAAATAAATAAATGTCAAAATGGTGCATTTGATGGAATAATACATTTTATATTTATTCGATTTTTTTCTATTTTATTTTTTCAGTTTTGACATTTTTGGCCCTCCATACTCTCAGAACAATATCAGCAATATTTTTGTACTTACGGTTCATGCAGGTGATTTTAGGGACATCCCATCGTCCATTCCCACGACAACGGATGGTTGGGACATGTCTCTGAATAAAGCCTGTGCGGCACTGGTACCTCACCAGTGAGTTAATCTCATACCTCTCACGCATGTTCCCAAAGGTGCGTGCATTCTCTACCACAGGAGGCTGACTACAGGCCACTGTGAACCGGAAGAGACAATGACATTCAGATGAGGAATTTTCCAGCAACTGAAGAAATGTATATTTGCCTTAAAAAAAGAAAAAAAGAAAAGTGGATTGGTGCAAATTTAGCAATTTTTTTTCATTTTACCTGTGCCCTTCTTGCAGGTGAAAGTGAGGTGGTAGTTGCAAGGAACATCGTTCCACTGACCATCCTCATGCCATATCATTACTACACAGTCTTCTCCAGAAGAGAAAAAGCTGTCAGGCTGGTTGGGCCTCCAGTTTTCATATTGCTGAAATAAGAGCAGATAAGAGAGTATATTAAACCATATTCTAAACCTAATGGCAATACTTTGCTGCTCTTTTAACCATTAGAATGCACCGCAAAGGGTGCAATAATCTACAGACACGAGTAGGGTCAAGCTACTTTCAGCTGTTCCCTTAGCTCTGTACATTTGATTTAGTAGATTATTACTCCAGATGTCCTTCCTGACACAACCCCTGGGATTTGTGTCTCTTTCCAGAATTGGGGATTTTTTTGTTCCTTGTTAGGCAAAAATGAGCATACCTGTAGACAATAGTAGGATAAAGGTTACCAAATCACAACAAATATTGTTTCTACCTTGTCAAAAGTTTGGATGGGTGAGTGTGTTCAAACTTTTGACTGGTGCTGCAGCTCTTCAGGCAAAAGTAAACCTTAAATCCTTTGCTTTTTTGGGACGTTGTCTATTACTGCAATTCTAACTACTGTCCACAAGAGGGAGAAAGCGTATCTTTGTGTAAACCAACTTAAACTGATAGCAACAGAAACCTGAAGTCATCAAGTCTGAGCAACCCTTTCAGACTCTGTAAAAAGCAGAGAAAATGTTTATAAAATGGGCTCATAAACTTGGTTCAGAGAAGAGCCAGCTGCATTATTATGCTAGAAATGGCACAGTAACCCACAATATATACAAAAATATGAGTAGCTTGGATTTTATAGTCAGTACAGTCTATGTACCTTATTCAGTATCACTAAATGGTGTGACTTCACCTACTTGACATGATTGGCATACAATGTAACAGCTACAGTATCTTTCAGACAATAGAGCTTTGGGATAATGGGCAACCATGAGTCTGTGATGAGATTTCATCACGAGTCTGCATGTCAAGCATTACAAGTATAAATCTCCAGGTACAAAATTCCACAAACACAGATGTACATTTATACATTAATACAGTATACACACAGCTGTTTTGCTGGCATTGATGCTACCTGTGGTCTTTCAGCACATTCTAGGTTCAAAAGGCTTCTTCAAAGCTGTGGCAGCCCCCCCACACCCCTCCACCCCTCCAATCATGCCTCGAGGCTCTGCTCCTCTTTCATTATGGTTAACAAACATGCACTGACTTCCTGCTTGGCTCACTTCAGGTTAACAAATGGCTGACCCATCAACTGCTCAGCAGGCCTGCATCCTCCTCAAAATAATCAAACAAACTTTGATCACCCACACCTAAACACACATCCAAGGGTCTTCCAGCCTGTGTGTTTCAATGCTCTATAGTTATTATTTAATCACTGTTCTTTTCTTTTGCAGTTCTAAATAGTTCACAGTTGTTTAAAAGCAGTCTTATTTATTACGTTTAAGTCCACTGGAGGTGACCACCCACACAGACCCCCCCACCCCCCGGGCACCCTCAATCCAGATTTTTTTCTCTTTCTGCAGCTGAGCACAGGTGCTGTCCATCTGTGTGCCTGCCTGCTTGGTGGCCTTTCCCCCGGGTGGTTGCCTGCTGGCTGGGCCCACTCATGTGTGTGGGGGGATAAAGAGGAACCATACCTGTCTACGCCTGCCAAACTCCTCTCTACGGTGTGTCACTCACACTCTCATCACCCCTCATCTTTCAGCTGTGACACAGTCTCCACAGGAGGCCTGCGCTTATCTTTTAACCCCTAAGCTGCCTTAATGCTTCCTCCCTTTCTCTGGTCCTGGAGGTTCATCTTTGAAGTAAAAACAGCTACAGTAACAGCCTGTACAACAAGGAAGCACACTGCATTCAGCTACTTCTCTGTTAAGTGACCAGCAGTTAGAGTCACGACAGCAAACATGTACTTTCAGTCTGTTTCATGAGTACTGCATTTCTAAACTACATGCCTTTTTCCTTCTCTCTATCTTTTTTTTAAATTTTTTGTTTTGTTAAAGCTATTTGTTTTTAATGCACAGGCCTCACACTCATTAAATGAGTTAAAAGGAAATACACCGTGTCCTCCATCAGATTTATTACTAGAGCAGTCACCAGGGTGTAGCGACATGAGGCGGAGGAGAATGTGTCATGAGAAAGGGAACGCAGCTCCCAGAAAAGAACGACCCTCCCTAAATGACTGAATCTTTCGCCAGCATCACATCACACTGCTTCTGTGCCATGTTTGTTGAGTCAAAAATAAGTGAGAATGCATCCCGTCTTACCATAGGGCTACCATCAGTCCAGTGAAAGTCATTGTCAAACATCTTATCGTTGAGACCGATCCACTGGTAGTCCTGTCCAAGACCTACAGAGTAAAACACAACAGATTATGTTTCTCACTTGCAATATTTCCATTTTAGGACTGGGTAGTCACAGAAAGTGCCAGAGAAAGACCAAGATAGCATGGACATTTTCATTGCCTGAATCCTTATCTTGCATTTTTCCTACCCAACATGTATCCATTTCTGAGGTAGCTTTATGACAGAAAATGTCCTGTTTAAACTTTATAATGTTGAAGTTTTTTTTTTTTAATTAAGAATCATTTTTATCACGTTCCTGTGCTTATTATTGATTATTTACAACTGCCGTTAACTTACGGTTGACATATTGTTGCTCCTCATGAGACAGGATGCTCGTGAGATGAGCCCCGTGCATGCGGCACTCTCTCTCTGCTGTGTCCCAGTTTCTCCTCTGGGGGAAGTACTTGTAGCAGTGCCCCTGAAACTTATGCCAGCCATAGTCACATGTTTCTGTATCTGATGGAAGACAGAATAAGAGGGGATCAGGTATACAGAAAACAGAAAGAGATCTGCAAAAGATCAACAGACATGAAATAACCAAAGGAACAAATGTTAGCTCTTAGTTCAGTCCATGCATTGATCTCACCAGTTAACATTTATGGCATTACCCAGCCTACTAAATGTACAGCAGGCTTTACACCACAGCATACTGATCCATCAGGCCTACTGCCGATGTGATCGCTGTGTAGATGTGAAGACAATACAATTAAGTGCCAATGGCTATTTTGAAGTTTGATTAATATGCTAAAACAGATTGTTTTCAGAGCAATTAACAGTTATTTATATGTGCAAAACTTCTTCCTCTTCTTCTTTCAGCTGCACCCTTTAGGAGTCACCACAGCAGATTGTTTGCCTCATCTCACCCTGTCCCTACCATCCCCTTCTGTCACACCAACCCTCTGCATGTCCTCCTTCACTACATCCATAAAACATTTCTGTGATCATCCTCTTTTCCTCCTGCCTGGCAGCTCCATATTCAACATCTTTTGTCCAGTATATCCACTGGCCCTCCTCTGCACATGCACAAACCATCTCAGCCTTGTCTCTCTAACTTTGTTTCCAAACTGCTCAGTCTGAGCTGTCCCTCTGATATACTCATTTCTGATCCTGTCCACCCTGGTCACTCTCAATGAAAATCTTAGCATCTACAACTTAGAAGGCTAACACACAAACAGAGAGAGGATGTTTCTTCGTGTTATTCCACTTCAAGTTGTTTTTTGGCAAAATTTACTCAGACAGCAGCTGTGTCTGAGTAGCATATCTGGGTGGGATTCACTGAACAAAATTTAGGGTGTAGACACTGGTCAAAAGAAATCATACTGTATGATGCCCTGGGTCCATCACACTTGGTATAAATATACGGTGCCACTGTTAACAATAAAATAGATTTTTCTTATATATTACAGAAATGCCTTGTGCAGATAAGCTTGTTTATCCAGCATGAACTCAGAAACTTCAGTGTAATTTCATCATACAACACTAAAAAGAAACGGTAAAAAAGAAATTATTGTCATGAAATAAAGATAGTGTTAATTAGTCGACTGAAGCCTGAGGACAAGACGTTACTCAGCCATATACAGATAGAATGATATTTCTGTGGTATGTCTAAAATGTAATAACTTTTTTTTCTGGTTCGCTCAGCTGAGTAATTATGTTAAGTGTCTAAATACATTATCACATAAAAGAGGCTATAATGTTTAAGTTTTTATCCTCTCTTATATGCATATAGCATAAGCTCAGTCGAGACAGTTGAGACCAGTCCAAACCCACCAATGAGTTTTATTGATGTGAAACAGAATAATAAGAAAGAATTTAGAGATAAAATTTGTTAAATTAACTCTAAACTTACCCTCCTCACAATACAGCCCAGCATAGCTTGGGAGGCACATGCATGTGAAAGAAGCCAAGCCATCAACACATGTACCTCCATTGCGGCAAGGGTTTGACTGACACTCATCAGTATCTTCATAAGAAACAGACATAATTAATAACAGCACAATACCAGAACAACATCTAGCCCTAGTAATATTAAATGTAATACTAGCAATGCTACTTGTGAGATTTGCAAGGACTGTCCTACCTATCTCACATCGATGACCACTGTAACCAGGAGCACAGTGGCAGGCATAGGTGCTGCCACTCTTCCAGCAAGATCCTCCATTTAGACAAATGTTCTCTGCGCATGAGTTAATTCCTGATAAAAAAATAAAATAAAAGATGAATTATACAGAAATTTATGTGAGCTTTAATATTTTGCTGTATTTTCTTTGCCAGATGTTTAAAAAAAACATACCAGGAATATCCACGGTCTCGCCAACCACAGTGTGCCCCAAATCAACTCCTGCATTAGGCAGTGCAGTTGTTTCCTCCTCGTTGTTTGGTGGTATTCCTTCAATAAGTGATGGTGACGCAGTAACATCACTGCCCAGTTTCTCATCTTCTTCAGAAAATGTTGATGGTGTGGTTGATACAAATGCATCTAGCTGGCTCTGCATCTGGGCTGGTGATACTGCTCTCAACTGGGTGGTAGTGGGTATTTCAGTGTAAGTAGAGACATCTATGTCACCTCTCCCAGAGGTGATATCAGCACCCTCCTTCTCTGAAGCTTCTGTAGCATTTACCTTAAATACTTTCTTGATTTCATCTGGGGAAAGAGGCCTTTGTTCTATATCAATAATCTTTGGCATCTTTGTAGTCATCAGTTCGCCAGATAGATTATCATAGCTGTGAGATGAAATCTCAGAACTTACAGACCCACTTTCCGCCTCATTATTAGGGACATGAGGTGACTTAGTTGTGGGAGATAGGAGCTCGGGGGAGATGTTCTCAACCTCATCATCACCCAGCTTAACAGTGCTTGCTGTAGTCATGTCTTCTTCTTGAGAACTAGAAACTGATTCCACACTGGTTGGAGCTAATGCCTCAACAGTGATAGCCTCGGCTATTACAGCTGGTTTAGTTTCCTTTTCATTTGAGCTGGTAGAGACATCTGGAGCCTCTGTGTTTGTCACATCTGCATCTTGTGTCTCCTTGCTTTCAGAAAATGTTGGTTCCAACTTAAAAGATGATGATGTATTGAATGGCTTAATAGATCTGGTCACAGCAGGGGACTGTGTTGCATAGGCTGTAGTGCTAAAGATCTTATGTGATTTCTGACTCGAGGTTTGTTCAACCTTAAAAGATTCTGGCTCATCTGTTTGGGTGCTTGCTGGCTGAGAGGATAAAGTGCTAGTAATCACATTCATCTTAGCAGTGGATAGACTGGGAGTGACAGAGTCAGACCCAAAGGTGCTAGATTTAATTTCACCTGAACTTTCTTCTCCTGTCGAAATTATTAAACTTGTTTCTGTTGATATAAAGCTCTCCTCACTCTCCATTGGAGTTTTGACATAACTTGAATTGTCTTTATCAGTTGAGTTATCCTTCTCATGTGACACTACAGCTGACTTCTCAGTGGCAGAGAGGGAAGTGGTAAGGGCAGGTTCTGTGATCATTTTGGATGATTGGTCAGTAATTTCTGAAGTGGACACCAGCCCTCCAATCTGAGTGCTAGACATTGAGGACACAGATGGGGATGGAGTCTTTTTTGTTTCAAAGGAAAGCAAGTAAGTTGGTTCACTTAAGCTCTCTGGTGTTGTGTCTACAGAGCTTGACACTGTAGGAGATGCTGAGTCAGCAGCTATAGTTTCTTCTTCTTCAGGTTTGGCAGTTATGTCACTTTGAAGTTTTACAGTTGTAGATTCTATCCCAACCGGCTCTGCTCCTGTCCCCATGTGAGATGAAGTTATTATAGCATGAGAACCACTTTCTGCATCAGTCGAAGCTTTCGGTGCTGTGATTTTAACTTCAGTCTGGGCAGTTACATCACTTTGGCGTAACATCTCACTAGACAACATCGGGCTTGTTGTGGCTGGCACAGTTTTCTCAGATGTGATGCCAGTGTCGGGAGTATGCATGATCTCAGAACTGGCTTGCTCAGTACTAAGCAGTGAGGAGGGTGTAGATGTTACTGGTATTTCAGTGGCCCAACCTTTCAAAGACGATGTTGAAGTTTTCTCGGAGCTTTCTCCTGCAGAGTCACCATCATCTAAAGGTTCATCATCAGATGCTTTACTGGTTTCATCAGTCATGCCATGACTTGTAGCTGTTGTCTGAATTGTGGGTAATGAGGCCATGGATTTTTCTTTTTTAGCTGTGGTGACCACATAATCTTCACTGGACACTGGGGTGACAAAGCTAGAGTCTGCTGTTTCAGTTAAGGTTTGAGAAGGTAAAGATGAGGAAGTGGAAATCTCAGTAGTGCCTTCTTGGAATAGATCAGGCACTGGTTTGGTAGTCTCAACTGAGAAAACTATATGTGGTGTGGTTAAATCATAGATGTCTTCAGAGCTTGACTCCATGGACACGGAAATAGCTTGTGTGGCCTGTGGCGATTGTGTGCCTTTCACTTCGCTTGATGTCTCTACAGTAGAAACATCTTTCACAGGTGGTGATTCTGAGGTGGACAACAAGTATTCAGAAGATGTTGGGAATGATGAATCACTGGCTGAGGTTGGCGTAGGACTCAAAAAGGTGTCAACAACAGTTCCCGAACCCTCTGGTTCTTCTGTAACCTCCAGCTTTTGGGTCATTGTAATTGCAGTGACACCCCCAGCTTCCTCTGTCTGAATAGTTGGATAAAATGAAGAAGAAGGAACTATAGACATAGTATCTACATCAATTATTATATCATCTTTGGTAATAGGCTCTGGACTGTAGCTGTCTTCTTTCATACCATCTGTAACTGCAGAGAATAATTTATCTTCCTGTTCTGTATCCTCTGTGAATATGATAGAGGTGCTGGTTGATGGTTTAGATACATGCAGGACTATGGTGGGTGCCTGTTCAGTTAATCCATCCTTGGCTTGGCTGCTACTGGAAGTAATGATCTCAACCTGCTGGTCTGTAACGCTGTGATACATAACAGTAGGAATTGGGGTAGATATTGATGTAAATTCATCTTGTTTATGCTCACTACTGAAGCTTACTGTGTCGAAGCCAACAACACTCTGATTGCTTACTGAGGCATCAGCTGTATGGGAGAGCAGGGCTGTATAGGAGGATAGTGTTGTGTGCTCAGCCACAGCAACATCATCTTTCTCAGTGCTTGAAAGGGAATGATCTGTTGCGGGAGTAATTTTACTCTCCTGTGAGAAATCCTTCTTATCAGATGTTGGTGTTGCTGAAACAAAACCTGCAGATTCACCTACTGCTTCTGTAAATGTGACACTCTCCACTTCTAAAGACTTTGAGGTCAAGTTCACAGTGGTTTGGTTGCCAGAACTCTCTGTCTCTGTCAAAGCTGAAGTTGGTGCTGATTTTTCAGTTGAAATAGCATATGTTGTTGTGTATGGCTTCTCAGTGCTGTATAGAGAAGACGCTGTAGTTACAGTAGATTTAGGAACATCAGGACCATCATCTTCTGTATACACTGAACTTGTACCTGTTGAGAAAATTGTACTATCCAAAGCTGCTGAAGCTGGCTGTTCAGGTACTCTTGTGGAGGATGGCGATGAAAATGACCCACTTAAGTCATCACCTGACCATTCATCTTCATCTGTGATTGCCCCACTGCTCTGACCAGCAGAGTACATCTCAGGGCTTGTCATGGGTGCAGATTGGGTTGATGACACAAATTCTTTGGTAATCTGTGTACTGGACTGAGTTGACAACGCAACACTGACCATGTCAGATGTGCTGTCAGTCTCATCAGTTTCAGTCTCATCTGTTTGCACAGTAAATTCTTCTTGTGGTTTTGTAGTAGTTTCACTTGATACGTCACCACCTGATCCATCCTGACTTGATTCCAAATCAGAGTCTTCAGGTAAGCTACCTGAGTTTTCCATGTCAATGTCGGCAGAGGTTATCATTGAGGTGATGATGGGTATCGCCATTGGCCGAGAACTTTTAAGTGTATAGGGATTAGTTGTGAAAGTTGTAAAAGCTCTGTCACTTGAACCTTCTTCATCAACAAATATGGATGTATGTGATGGACTAAATGTGGTTGCTGATTCCACAGAGGGCTGTTCAGAGGCTGTTTCTTCTTCTAAAGTTTCATCTGTGTATGCAGATGTGTCATCTCCAGAAAATTCTGCATCGGTAGAATGACCTCTTTCTGACTCAGACAGAGAAGTTGTCACTGCCTCAGTCATGGTAGATAACTGGTGAGCATCTGTAAAGTGCCCTGTCATGAACTCATAGGAGAACCGGGAAGAAGATTCAACACCAGGCTGTGATGTGCTGTGAGTCAAATCTTGTTGGCTTTCATTTGTTGCCATAGAGGATGTGACTGTTCTTTGAGACTGGATGAAAGCAGTTGCTGGTGTTGATGTCGCAGTGATGAAGTCAAAAGCAACAGTTGTATTGCTTAAAATCTCTGTTGTTTCACCTGGAGTTGTATCACTGACAGAAGACATTGGAGAAAATAGATCTACAGGTTGGTAACTTGATGAAGAGGGCCTAGGAGATACCACTGCCTTATCAGTAAAAAGGGAAAGTAAGGCGTTATCTGTCTCATCTGTGAAAGGATTGTCAAAATATGTGATTGGACTTGCTGTTGATGCCGTTGTGACAAGGGAGGAACCTATAGGAACTGCATGGATTGAAATGGGACTCGTAGTTATCCCTTCACCTGAGGTCTCAGCGTCTGTTATTGAGGAAGAAGAAATTTCATCTTCTGTAACTGAAGAAAAGTTTCTTTGTGTTTCAGGAGACATTACTGTTGAACCCTCAGTGCTGTAGAGTGATGAAGCAGGAGTCAAAGCTATTTCTGAAGTATGAATTGTTTTGACTGTCTGCACAATAGTTGCTGTAGTGTTTGAACCTTCAGTAAAATCAGTGCTGTCTCCAGAACTCTCTGCACCTGTGCTACTCAGAATAGATGCAGTGTATGGATTTTTGGTTGATGGGCTCAGAGAAGGAAACAACTTAATCATGGTAGGGTCAATGCTTTTACTTTCTACTTCAGTTTCAAAAGTAGTTGTAAGTGATGGCACTTTAGTCTGATCAATATCAAGATGTTGTGTTACAGCTAGTGAGGATGGTATTGATTCCACCATGCTGAAAACAGAAATGTCTCTGTAAGAAGAGGTTGTAGTGAACGTGTCTAAGGTAGTTTCACTCATTTTAATTTCAAACTCAGATTCTGGAACAGTGCTAAGTGATGGCACTTGAGTCTTATCAATATCCAGATGTTCTGTTACTTCTAATGATGATGATATTACAGATGGAGAAATGTCTCTGAAAGAAGAGGTTGTAGTGAACGTGTCTAAGGTGTGGTCACCTGAAATTTCCTCATCCATTGTAGTAACAACTGGAGATGTCTCTGTCTTAGTGAAAGGAGACACAGAAGTCTTTTCTGTCTGATCTGAGAGAGTACTGTCGTCGTCCTCAATTGCTGTTCCACGTGGTTTCTCTGTTGTGAACAATGAGGAAGTCGTAGGAACTGCAGTGACATTTCTAATGATCTCAGTTTTCTCTTCCCGTGAACTTTCCTCTACTGTTGATGGCAGACTAGAACTGTCCTCAGGTGTTACTGAATATTCATCTGATGTACTTGTGGTAACTGATCCTTGGGCTCCAGATGACATTGGTGTTGGCATCTGCGTAGTGTAGAGTGATGAAGATGTCATAAAAGCAGTTTTTGAAGCATCACTTGAGTACACTGCAGATGTTGTGATGCTTGACTCTTCAGGGAAATCAGTAGTGGTGTCTCCAGAACTCTCTGCATCTTTGCTAGTCAGGGCTGATGCAGTGTAGGGTTTTTTAGTTGATGGACTCAGGGAAGCAAAGGTCTCCATCACAGTAGTTTCACTCATTTTAATTTCAAACTCAGATTCTGGAACAGTGCTAAGTGATGGCACGTGAGTCTTATCAATATCCAGATGTTCTGTTACTTCTAATGATGATGATATTACAGATGGAGATACATCTCTGTAAGACGAGGTTGCAGTGAACATGTCTTGGGTGTGGTCACCTAAAATTTCCTCATCCATTGTAGTAACAACTGGGGATGTCTCTGTCTTAGTGAAAGGAGAAACAGAAGTCTTTTCTGTCTGATCTGAGACAGTACTATGGTCGTCCTCAACTGCTGTTCCACTTGGTTTCTCTGTTGTGAACAATGAGGAACTTGTAGGAACTGCAGTGACATTTCTAATAACCTCAGTTGTCTCTTCTCGTAAACTTTCATCTACTGTTGACGGCAGGCTAGAACTGTCTTCTGCTGTTACTGAATATTCATCTGACGTACTTGTGCTAACTGATCCTTGGGTTCCAGATGACACTGATGTTGGTGTCTGAGTACTGTAGAGTGATGAAGATGTCATAAAAGCAGTTTTTGAAGTATCACTTGAGTACATTGCGGAGGTTGTGATGCTTGACTCTTCAGGGAAATCAGTAGTGGTGCCTCCAGAACTCTCTGCATCTTTGCTAGTCAGGGCTGATGCAGTGTAGGGTTTTTTAGTTGATGGACTCAGGGAAGCAAAGGACTCCATCACAGTAGTTTCACTCATTTTAATTTCAAACTCAGATTCTGGAAAAGTGCTAAGTGATGACACTTTAGTTTGATCGCTATCCAGATGTTCTGTTACTTCTAATGATGATGATATTACAGATGGAGATACATCTCTGTAAGACGAGGTTGCGGTGAACATGTCTTGGGTGTGGTCACTTGAAATTTTCTCATCCATTGTAGTAACAACTGGAGATGTCTCTGTCTTAGTGAAAGGAGACACAGAAGTCTTTTCTGTCTGATCTGAGAGAGTACTGTCGTGTTCCTCAATTGCTGTTCCACTTGGTTTCTCTGTTGTGAACAATGAGGAAGTCGTAGGAACTGCAGTGACATTTCTAATGATCTCAGTTTTCTCTTCCTGTGAACTTTCCTCTGCTGTTGATGGCAGGCTAGAACTGTCCTCAGGTGTTACTGAATATTCATCTGATGTACTTGTGGAAACAGATCCTTGGGTTCCAGATAACATTGGTGTTGGCGTCTGAGTACTGTAGAGTGATGAAGATGTCATAAAAGCAGTTTTTGAAGCATCACTTGAGTACACTGCAGATGTTGTGATGCTTGACTCTTCAGGGAAATCAGTAGTGGTGTCTCCAGAACTCTCTGCATCTTTGCTAGTCAGGGCTGATGCAGTGTAGGGTTTTTTAGCTGATGGACTCAGGGAAGCAAAGGACTCCATCACAGTAGTTTCACTCATTTTAATTTCAAACTCAGATTCTGGAACAGTGCTAAGTGATGGCACTTTAGTTTGATCGCTATCCAGATGTTCTGTTACTTCTAATGATGATGATATTACAGATGGAGATACATCTCTGTAAGACGAGGTTGCGGTGAACATGTCTTGGGTGTGGTCACCTGAAATTTCCTCATCCATTGTAGTAACAACTGGAGATGTCTCTGTCTTAGTGAAAGGAGACACAGAAGTCTTTTCTGTCTGATCTGAGAGAGTACTGTCGTCTTCCTCAATTGCTGTTCCACGTGGTTTCTCTGTTGTGAACAATGAGGAAGTCGTAGGAACTGCAGTGACATTTCTAATGATCTCAGTTTTCTCTTCCTGTGAACTTTCCTCTACTGTTGATGGCAGACTAGAACTGTCCTCAGGTGTTACTGAATATTCATCTGATGTACTTGTCGAAACAGATCCTTGGGTTCCAGATGACATTGGTGTTGGCGTCTGCGTAGTGTAGAGTGATGAAGATGTCAAAAAAGCAGTTTCTGAAGCATCACTTGAGTACACTGCAGATGTTGTGATGCTTGACTCTTCAGGGAAATCAGTAGTGGTGTCTCCAGAACTCTCTGCATCTTTGCTAGTCAGGGCTGATGCAGTGTAGGGTTTTTTAGTTGATGGACTCAGGGAAGCAAAGGACTCCATCACAGTAGTTTCACTCATTTTAATTTCAAACTCAGATTCTGGAACAGTGCTAAGTGATGGCACTTGAGTCTTATCAATATCCAGATGTTCTGTTACTTCTAATGATGATGATATTACAGATGGAGATACATCTCTGTAAGACGAGGTTTCGGTGAACATGTCTTGGGTGTGGTCACCTGAAATTTCCTCATCCATTGTAGTAACAACTGGAGATGTCTCTGTCTTAGTGAAAGGAGACACAGAAGTCTTTTCTGTCTGATCTGAGAGAGTACTATGGTCGTCCTCAATTGTTGTTCCACGTGGTTTCTCTGTTGTGAACAATGAGGAAGTCGTAGGAACTGCAGTGACATTTCTAATGATCTCAGTTTTCTCTTCCTGTGAACTTTCCTCTGCTGTTGATGGCAGACTAGAACTGTCCTCAGGTGTTACTGAATATTCATCTGATGTACTTGTGGAAACAGATCCTTGGGTTCCAGATGACATTGGTGTTGGCGTCTGAGTACTGTAGAGTGATGAAGATGTCAAAAAAGCAGTTTTTGAAGTATCACTTGAGTACATTGCAGAGGTTGTGATGCTTGACTCTTCAGGGAAATCAGTAGTGGTGTCTCCAGAACTCTCTGCATCTTTGCTAGTCAGGGCTGATGCAGTGTAGGGTTTTTTAGTTGATGGACTCAGGGAAGCAAAGGACTCCATCACAGTAGTTTCACTCATTTTAATTTCAAACTCAGATTCTGGAAAAGTGCTAAGTGATGGCACTTTAGTTTGATCGCTATCAAGATATTCTGTTACTTCTAATGATGATGATATTACAGATGGAGATACATCTCTGTAAGACGAGGTTGCGGTGAACATGTCTTGGGTGTGGTCACCTGAAATTTCCTCATCCATTGTAGTAACAACTGGAGATGTCTCTGTCTTAGTGAAAGGAGACACAGAAGTCTTTTCTGTCTGATCTGAGAGAGTACTATGGTCGTCCTCAATTGCTGTTCCACTTGGTTTCTCTGTTGTGAACAATGAGGAAGTCGTAGGAACTGCAGTGACATTTCTAATGATCTCAGTTTTCTCTTCCTGTGAACTTTCCTCTGCTGTTGATGGCAGACTAGAACTGTCCTCAGGTGTTACTGAATATTCATCTGATGTACTTGTGGAAACAGATCCTTGGGTTCCAGATGACATTGGTGTTGGCGTCTGAGTACTGTAGAGTGATGAAGATGTCAAAAAAGCAGTTTTTGAAGCATCACTTGAGTACACTGCAGATGTTGTGATGCTTGACTCTTCAGGGAAATCAGTAGTGGTGTCTCCAGAACTCTCTGCATCTTTGCTAGTCAGGGCTGATGCAGTGTAGGGTTTTTTAGTTGATGGACTCAGGGAAGCAAAGGACTCCATCACAGTAGTTTCACTCATTTTAATTTCAAACTCAGATTCTGGAACAGTGCTAAGTGATGGCACTTGAGTCTTATCAATATCCAGATGTTCTGTTACTTCTAATGATGATGATATTACAGATGGAGATACATCTCTGTAAGACGAGGTTGCGGTGAACATGTCTTGGGTGTGGTCACCTGAAATTTCCTCATCCATTGTAGTAACAACTGGAGATGTCTCTGTTTTAGTGAAAGGAGACACAGAAGTCTTTTCTGTCTGATCTGAGAGAGTACTATGGTCATCCTCAACTGCTGTTCCACTTGGCTTCTCTGTTGTGAACAATGAGGAACTTGTAGGAACTGCCGTGACATTTCTAATGATCTCAGTTTTCTCTTCTCGTGAACTTTCCTCTGCTGTTGATGGCAGACTAGAACTGTCCTCAGGTGTTACTGAATATTCATCTGATGTACTTGTGGAAACAGATCCTTGGGTTCCAGATGACATTGGTGTTGGCGTCTGAGTACTGTAGCGTGATGAAGATGTCATAAAAGCAGTTTTTGAAGCATCACTTGAGTACACTGCAGATGTTGTGATGCTTGACTCTTCAGGGAAATCAGTAGTGGTGTCTCCAGAACTCTCTGCATCTTTGCTAGTCAGGGCTGATGCAGTGTAGGGTTTTTTAGTTGATGGACTCAGGGAAGCAAAGGACTCCATCACAGTAGTTTCACTCATTTTAATTTCAAACTCAGATTCTGGAACAGTGCTAAGTGATGGCACTTGAGTCTTATCAATATCCAGATGTTCTGTTACTTCTAATGATGATGATATTACAGATGGAGATACATCTCTGTAAGACGAGGTTTCGGTGAACATGTCTTGGGTGTGGTCACCTGAAATTTCCTCATCCATTGTAGTAACAACTGGAGATGTCTCTGTCTTAGTGAAAGGAGACACAGAAGTCTTTTCTGTCTGATCTGAGAGAGTACTATGGTCGTCCTCAATTGTTGTTCCACGTGGTTTCTCTGTTGTGAACAATGAGGAAGTCGTAGGAACTGCAGTGACATTTCTAATGATCTCAGTTTTCTCTTCCTGTGAACTTTCCTCTGCTGTTGATGGCAGACTAGAACTGTCCTCAGGTGTTACTGAATATTCATCTGATGTACTTGTGGAAACAGATCCTTGCGTTCCAGATGACATTGGTGTTGGCGTCTGAGTACTGTAGAGTGATGAAGATGTCAAAAAAGCAGTTTTTGAAGTATCACTTGAGTACATTGCAGAGGTTGTGATGCTTGACTCTTCAGGGAAATCAGTAGTGGTGTCTCCAGAACTCTCTGCATCTTTGCTAGTCAGGGCTGATGCAGTGTAGGGTTTTTTAGTTGATGGACTCAGGGAAGCAAAGGACTCCATCACAGTAGTTTCACTCATTTTAATTTCAAACTCAGATTCTGGAAAAGTGCTAAGTGATGGCACTTTAGTTTGATCGCTATCAAGATATTCTGTTACTTCTAATGATGATGATATTACAGATGGAGATACATCTCTGTAAGACGAGGTTGCGGTGAACATGTCTTGGGTGTGGTCACCTGAAATTTCCTCATCCATTGTAGTAACAACTGGAGATGTCTCTGTCTTAGTGAAAGGAGACACAGAAGTCTTTTCTGTCTGATCTGAGAGAGTACTATGGTCGTCCTCAATTGCTGTTCCACTTGGTTTCTCTGTTGTGAACAATGAGGAAGTCGTAGGAACTGCAGTGACATTTCTAATGATCTCAGTTTTCTCTTCCTGTGAACTTTCCTCTGCTGTTGATGGCAGACTAGAACTGTCCTCAGGTGTTACTGAATATTCATCTGATGTACTTGTGGAAACAGATCCTTGCGTTCCAGATGACATTGGTGTTGGCGTCTGAGTACTGTAGAGTGATGAAGATGTCAAAAAAGCAGTTTTTGAAGTATCACTTGAGTACATTGCAGAGGTTGTGATGCTTGACTCTTCAGGGAAATCAGTAGTGGTGTCTCCAGAACTCTCTGCATCTTTGCTAGTCAGGGCTGATGCAGTGTAGGGTTTTTTAGTTGATGGACTCAGGGAAGCAAAGGACTCCATCACAGTAGTTTCACTCATTTTAATTTCAAACTCAGATTCTGGAACAGTGCTAAGTGATGGCACTTTAGTTTGATCGCTATCAAGATATTCTGTTACTTCTAATGATGATGATATTACAGATGGAGATACATCTCTGTAAGACGAGGTTGCGGTGAACATGTCTTGGGTGTGGTCACCTGAAATTTCCTCATCCATTGTAGTAACAACTGGAGATGTCTCTGTCTTAGTGAAAGGAGACACAGAAGTCTTTTCTGTCTGATCTGAGAGAGTACTATGGTCGTCCTCAATTGCTGTTCCACTTGGTTTCTCTGTTGTGAACAATGAGGAAGTCGTAGGAACTGCAGTGACATTTCTAATGATCTCAGTTTTCTCTTCCGTGAACTTTCCTCTGCTGTTGATGGCAGACTAGAACTGTCCTCAGGTGTTACTGAATATTCATCTGATGTACTTGTGGAAACAGATCCTTGGGTTCCAGATGACATTGGTGTTGGCGTCTGAGTACTGTAGAGTGATGAAGATGTCAAAAAAGCAGTTTTTGAAGTATCACTTGAGTACACTTGCAGAGGTTGTGATGCTTGACTCTTCAGGGAAATCAGTAGTGGTGTCTCCAGAACTCTCTGCATCTTTGCTAGTCAGGGCTGATGCAGTGTAGGGTTTTTTAGTTGATGGACTCAGGGAAGCAAAGGACTCCATCACAGTAGTTTCACTCATTTTAATTTCAAACTCAGATTCTGGAACAGTGCTAAGTGATGGCACTTTAGTTTGATCGCTATCAAGATATTCTGTTACTTCTAATGATGATGATATTACAGATGGAGATACATCTCTGTAAGACGAGGTTGCGGTGAACATGTCTTGGGTGTGGTCACCTGAAATTTCCTCATCCATTGTAGTAACAACTGGAGATGTCTCTGTCTTAGTGAAAGGAGACACAGAAGTCTTTTCTGTCTGATCTGAGAGAGTACTATGGTCGTCCTCAATTGTTGTTCCACGTGGTTTCTCTTTTGTGAACAATGAGGAAGTCGTAGGAACTGCAGTGACATTTCTAATGATCTCAGTTTTCTCTTCCTGTGAACTTCCCTCTGCTGTTGATGGCATACTAGAACTGTCCTCAGGTGTTACTGAATATTCATCTGATGTACTTGTGGAAACAGATCCTTGGGTTCCAGATGACATTGGTGTTGGCGTCTGAGTACTGTAGCGTGATGAAGATGTCATAAAAGCAGTTTTTGAAGCATCACTTGAGTACACTGCAGATGTTGTGATGCTTGACTCTTCAGGGAAATCAGTAGTGGTGTCTCCAGAACTCTCTGCATCTTTGCTAGTCAGGGCTGATGCAGTGTAGGGTTTTTTAGTTGATGGACTCAGGGAAGCAAAGGACTCCATCACAGTAGTTTCACTCATTTTAATTTCAAACTCAGATTCTGGAACAGTGCTAAGTGATGGCACTTGAGTCTTATCAATATCCAGATGTTCTGTTACTTCTAATGATGATGATATTACAGATGGAGATACATCTCTGTAAGACGAGGTTTCGGTGAACATGTCTTGGGTGTGGTCACCTGAAATTTCCTCATCCATTGTAGTAACAACTGGAGATGTCTCTGTCTTAGTGAAAGGAGACACAGAAGTCTTTTCTGTCTGATCTGAGAGAGTACTATGGTCGTCCTCAATTGTTGTTCCACGTGGTTTCTCTGTTGTGAACAATGAGGAAGTCGTAGGAACTGCAGTGACATTTCTAATGATCTCAGTTTTCTCTTCCTGTGAACTTTCCTCTGCTGTTGATGGCAGACTAGAACTGTCCTCAGGTGTTACTGAATATTCATCTGATGTACTTGTGGAAACAGATCCTTGGGTTCCAGATGACATTGGTGTTGGCGTCTGAGTACTGTAGAGTGATGAAGATGTCAAAAAAGCAGTTTTTGAAGTATCACTTGAGTACATTGCAGAGGTTGTGATGCTTGACTCTTCAGGGAAATCAGTAGTGGTGTCTCCAGAACTCTCTGCATCTTTGCTAGTCAGGGCTGATGCAGTGTAGGGTTTTTTAGTTGATGGACTCAGGGAAGCAAAGGACTCCATCACAGTAGTTTCACTCATTTTAATTTCAAACTCAGATTCTGGAAAAGTGCTAAGTGATGGCACTTTAGTTTGATCGCTATCAAGATATTCTGTTACTTCTAATGATGATGATATTACAGATGGAGATACATCTCTGTAAGACGAGGTTGCGGTGAACATGTCTTGGGTGTGGTCACCTGAAATTTCCTCATCCATTGTAGTAACAACTGGAGATGTCTCTGTCTTAGTGAAAGGAGACACAAAAGTCTTTTCTGTCTGATCTGAGAGAGTACTATGGTCGTCCTCAATTGCTGTTCCACTTGGTTTCTCTGTTGTGAACAATGAGGAAGTCGTAGGAACTGCAGTGACATTTCTAATGATCTCAGTTTTCTCTTCCTGTGAACTTTCCTCTGCTGTTGATGGCAGACTAGAACTGTCCTCAGGTGTTACTGAATATTCATCTGATGTACTTGTGGAAACAGATCCTTGCGTTCCAGATGACATTGGTGTTGGCGTCTGAGTACTGTAGAGTGATGAAGATGTCAAAAAAGCAGTTTTGAAGTATCACTTGAGTACATTGCAGAGGTTGTGATGCTTGACTCTTCAGGGAAATCAGTAGTGGTGTCTCCAGAACTCTCTGCATCTTTGCTAGTCAGGGCTGATGCAGTGTAGGGTTTTTTAGTTGATGGACTCAGGGAAGCAAAGGACTCCATCACAGTAGTTTCACTCATTTTAATTTCAAACTCAGATTCTGGAAAAGTGCTAAGTGATGGCACTTTAGTTTGATCGCTATCAAGATATTCTGTTACTTCTAATGATGATGATATTACAGATGGAGATACATCTCTGTAAGACGAGGTTGCGGTGAACATGTCTTGGGTGTGGTCACCTGAAATTTCCTCATCCATTGTAGTAACAACTGGAGATGTCTCTGTCTTAGTGAAAGGAGACACAGAAGTCTTTTCTGTCTGATCTGAGAGAGTACTATGGTCGTCCTCAATTGCTGTTCCACTTGGTTTCTCTGTTGTGAACAATGAGGAAGTCGTAGGAACTGCAGTGACATTTCTAATGATCTCAGTTTTCTCTTCCCGTGAACTTTCCTCTGCTGTTGATGGCAGACTAGAACTGTCCTCAGGTGTTACTGAATATTCATCTGATGTACTTGTGGAAACAGATCCTTGGGTTCCAGATGACATTGGTGTTGGCGTCTGAGTACTGTAGAGTGATGAAGATGTCAAAAAAGCAGTTTTTGAAGTATCACTTGAGTACATTGCAGAGGTTGTGATGCTTGACTCTTCAGGGAAATCAGTAGTGGTGTCTCCAGAACTCTCTGCATCTTTGCTAGTCAGGGCTGATGCAGTGTAGGGTTTTTTAGTTGATGGACTCAGGGAAGCAAAGGACTCCATCACAGTAGTTTCACTCATTTTAATTTCAAACTCAGATTCTGGAAAAGTGCTAAGTGATGGCACTTTAGTTTGATCGCTATCAAGATATTCTGTTACTTCTAATGATGATGATATTACAGATGGAGATACATCTCTGTAAGACGAGGTTGCGGTGAACATGTCTTGGGTGTGGTCACCTGAAATTTCCTCATCCATTGTAGTAACAACTGGAGATGTCTCTGTCTTAGTGAAAGGAGACACAGAAGTCTTTTCTGTCTGATCTGAGAGAGTACTATGGTCGTCCTCAATTGTTGTTCCACGTGGTTTCTCTTTTGTGAACAATGAGGAAGTCGTAGGAACTGCAGTGACATTTCTAATGATCTCAGTTTTCTCTTCCTGTGAACTTCCCTCTACTGTTGATGGCATACTAGAACTGTCCTCAGGTGTTACTGAATATTCATCTGATGTACTTGTGGAAACAGATCCTTGGGTTCCAGATGACATTGGTGTTGGCGTCTGAGTACTGTAGCGTGATGAAGATGTCATAAAAGCAGTTTTTGAAGCATCACTTGAGTACACTGCAGATGTTGTGATGCTTGACTCTTCAGGGAAATCAGTAGTGGTGTCTCCAGAACTCTCTGCATCTTTGCTAGTCAGGGCTGATGCAGTGTAGGGTTTTTTAGTTGATGGACTCAGGGAAGCAAAGGACTCCATCACAGTAGTTTCACTCATTTTAATTTCAAACTCAGATTCTGGAACAGTGCTAAGTGATGGCACTTGAGTCTTATCAATATCCAGATGTTCTGTTACTTCTAATGATGATGATATTACAGATGGAGATACATCTCTGTAAGACGAGGTTTCGGTGAACATGTCTTGGGTGTGGTCACCTGAAATTTCCTCATCCATTGTAGTAACAACTGGAGATGTCTCTGTCTTAGTGAAAGGAGACACAGAAGTCTTTTCTGTCTGATCTGAGAGAGTACTATGGTCGTCCTCAATTGTTGTTCCACGTGGTTTCTCTGTTGTGAACAATGAGGAAGTCGTAGGAACTGCAGTGACATTTCTAATGATCTCAGTTTTCTCTTCCTGTGAACTTTCCTCTGCTGTTGATGGCAGACTAGAACTGTCCTCAGGTGTTACTGAATATTCATCTGATGTACTTGTGGAAACAGATCCTTGGGTTCCAGATGACATTGGTGTTGGCGTCTGAGTACTGTAGAGTGATGAAGATGTCAAAAAAGCAGTTTTTGAAGTATCACTTGAGTACATTGCAGAGGTTGTGATGCTTGACTCTTCAGGGAAATCAGTAGTGGTGTCTCCAGAACTCTCTGCATCTTTGCTAGTCAGGGCTGATGCAGTGTAGGGTTTTTTAGTTGATGGACTCAGGGAAGCAAAGGACTCCATCACAGTAGTTTCACTCATTTTAATTTCAAACTCAGATTCTGGAACAGTGCTAAGTGATGGCACTTTAGTTCGATCGCTATCAAGATATTCTGTTACTTCTAATGATGATGATATTACAGATGGAGATACATCTCTGTAAGACGAGGTTGCGGTGAACATGTCTTGGGTGTGGTCACCTGAAATTTCCTCATCCATTGTAGTAACAACTGGAGATGTCTCTGTCTTAGTGAAAGGAGACACAGAAGTCTTTTCTGTCTGATCTGAGAGAGTACTATGGTCGTCCTCAATTGCTGTTCCACTTGGTTTCTCTGTTGTGAACAATGAGGAAGTCGTAGGAACTGCAGTGACATTTCTAATGATCTCAGTTTTCTCTTCCCGTGAACTTTCCTCTGCTGTTGATGGCAGACTAGAACTGTCCTCAGGTGTTACTGAATATTCATCTGATGTACTTGTGGAAACAGATCCTTGGGTTCCAGATGACATTGGTGTTGGCATCTGCGTAGTGTAGAGTGATGAAGATGTCAAAAAAGCAGTTTCTGAAGCATCACTTGAGTACACTGCAGATGTTGTGATGCTTGACTCTTCAGGGAAATCAGTAGTGGTGTCTCCAGAACTCTCTGCATCTTTGCTAGTCAGGGCTGATGCAGTGTAGGGTTTTTTAGTTGATGGACTCAGGGAAGCAAAGGACACCATCACAGTAGTTTCACTCATTTTAATTTTAGCCTCAGATTCTGGAACAGTGCTAAGTAATGGAACTTTAGTTTGATCGCTATCCAGATGTTCTGTTACTTCTAATGATGATGATATTACAGATGGAGCTACATCTCTGTAAGACGAGGTTGCGGTGAACATGTCTTGGGTGTGGTCACCTGAAAATTCCTCATCCATTGTAGTAACAACTGGAGATGTCTCTGTCTTAGTGAAAGGAGACACAGAAGTCTTTTCTGTCTGATCTGAGAGAGTACTATGGTCGTCCTCAATTGTTGTTCCACGTGGTTTCTCTTTTGTGAACAATGAGGAAGTCGTAGGAACTGCAGTGACATTTCTAATGATCTCAGTTTTCTCTTCCTGTGAACTTCCCTCTACTGTTGATGGCATACTAGAACTGTCCTCAGGTGTTACTGAATATTCATCTGATGTACTTGTGGAAACAT
Source organism: Archocentrus centrarchus (assembly GCF_007364275.1). Taxonomy (NCBI): domain Eukaryota; kingdom Metazoa; phylum Chordata; class Actinopteri; order Cichliformes; family Cichlidae; genus Archocentrus; species Archocentrus centrarchus. Next base: position 16,112,565 of record NC_044354.1, on the reverse strand, counting down.
ATCCTTGGGTTCCAGATGACATTGATGTTGGCATCTGCGTAGTGTAGAGTGATGAAGATGTCAAAAAAGCAGTTTCTGAAGCATCACTTGAGTACACTGCAGATGTTGTGATGCTTGACTCTTCAGGGAAATCAGTAGTGGTGTCTCCAGAACTCTCTGCATCTTTGCTAGTCAGGGCTGATGCAGTGTAGGGTTTTTTAGTTGATGGACTCAGGGAAGCAAAGGACTCCATCACAGTAGTTTCACTCATTTTAATTTTAGCCTCAGATTCTGGAACAGTGCTAAGTGATGGCACTTTAGTTTGATCGCTATCCAGATGTTCTGTTACTTCTAATGATGATGATATTACAGATGGAGATACATCTCTGTAAGACGAGGTTGCGGTGAACATGTCTTGGGTGTGGTCACCTGAAATTTCCTCATCCATTGTAGTAACAACTGGAGATGTCTCTGTCTTAGTGAAAGGAGACACAGAAGTCTTTTCTGTCTGATCTGAGAGAGTACTATGGTCGTCCTCAATTGTTGTTCCACGTGGTTTCTCTGTTGTGAACAATGAGGAAGTCGTAGGAACTGCAGTGACATTTCTAATGATCTCAGTTTTCTCTTCCTGTGAACTTTCCTCTACTGTTGATGGCAGACTAGAACTGTCCTCAGGTGTTACTGAATATTCATCTGATGTACTTGTGGAAACAGATCCTTGGGTTCCAGATGACATTGGTGTTGGCGTCTGAGTACTGTAGAGTGATGAAGATGTCAAAAAAGCAGTTTCTGAAGCATCACTTGAGTACACTGCAGATGTTGTGATGCTTGACTCTTCAGGGAAATCAGTAGTGGTGTCTCCAGAACTCTCTGCATCTTTGCTAGTCAGGGCTGATGCAGTGTAGGGTTTTTTAGTTGATGGACTCAGGGAAGCAAAGGACTCCATCACAGTAGTTTCACTCATTTTAATTTCAAACTCAGATTCTGGAACAGTGCTAAGTGATGGCACTTGAGTCTTATCAATATCCAGATGTTCTGTTACTTCTAATGATGATGATATTACAGATGGAGATACATCTCTATAAGAAGAGATTGTAGTGAACGTGTCTAAGGTGTGGTCACCTGAAATTTCCTCATCCATTGTAGTAACAACTGGAGATGTCTCTGTCTTAGTGAAAGGAGACACAGAAGTCTTTTCTGTCTGATTTGAGAGAGTACTGTCGTCTTCCTTAATTGCTGTTCCACTTGGTTTCTCTGTTGTGAACAATGAGGAAGTCGTAGGAACTGCAGTGACATTTCTAATGATCTCAGTTTTCTCTTCCCGTGAACTTTCCTCTACTGTTGATGGCAGACTAGAACTGTCCTCAGGTGTTACTGAATATTCATCTGATGTACTTGTGGAAACAGATCCTTGGGTTCCAGATGACATTGGTGTTGGCATCTGCGTAGTGTAGAGTGATGAAGATGTCATAAAAGCAGTTTTTGAAGCATCACTTGAGTACACTGCAGATGTTGTGATGCTTGACTCTTCAGGGAAATCAGTAGTGGTGTCTCCAGAACTCTCTGCATCTTTGCTAGTCAGGGCTGATGCAGTGTAGGGTTTTTTAGTTGATGGACTCAGGGAAGCAAAGGACTCCATCACAGTAGTTTCACTCATTTTAATTTCAAACTCAGATTCTGGAACAGTGCTAAGTGATGGCACTTGAGTCTTATCAATATCCAGATGTTCTGTTACTTCTAATGATGATGATATTACAGATGGAGATACATCTCTGTAAGACGAGGTTGCGGTGAACATGTCTTGGGTGTGGTCACCTGAAATTTCCTCATCCATTGTAGTAACAACTGGAGATGTCTCTGTCTTAGTGAAAGGAGACACAGAAGTCTTTTCTGTCTGATCTGAGAGAGTACTGTCGTCTTCCTCAATTGCTGTTCCACTTGGTTTCTCTGTTGTGAACAATGAGGAAGTCGTAGGAACTGCAGTGACATTTCTAATGATCTCAGTTTTCTCTTCCCGTGAACTTTCCTCTGCTGTTGATGGCAGACTAGAACTGTCCTCAGGTGTTACTGAATATTCATCTGATGTACTTGTGGAAACAGATCCTTGAGTTCCAGATGACATTGGTGTTGGCGTCTGCGTAGTGTTTAGTGATGAAGATGTCAAAAAAGCAGTTTTTGAAGCATCACTTAAATACACTGCAGATGTTGTGATGCTTGACTCTTCAGGGAAATCAGTAGTGGTGTCTCCAGAACTCTCTGCATCTTTGCTAGTCAGGGCTGATGCAGTGTAGGGTTTTTTAGTTGATGGACTCAGGGAAGCAAAGGACTCCATCACAGTAGTTTCACTCATTTTAATTTTAGCCTCAGATTCTGGAACAGTGCTAAGTGATGGCACTTTAGTTTGATCGCTATCCAGATGTTCTGTTACTTCTAATGATGATGATATTACAGATGGAGATACATCTCTGTAAGACGAGGTTGCGGTGAACATGTCTTGGGTGTGGTCACCTGAAATTTCCTCATCCATTGTAGTAACAACTGGAGATGTCTCTGTCTTAGTGAAAGGAGACACAGAAGTCTTTTCTGTCTGATCTGAGAGAGTACTATGGTCGTCCTCAATTGTTGTTCCACGTGGTTTCTCTGTTGTGAACAATGAGGAAGTCGTAGGAACTGCAGTGACATTTCTAATGATCTCAGTTTTCTCTTCCTGTGAACTTTCCTCTGCTGTTGATGGCAGACTAGAACTGTCCTCAGGTGTTACTGAATATTCATCTGATGTACTTGTGGAAACAGATCCTTGGGTTCCAGATGACATTGGTGTTGGCGTCTGAGTACTGTAGAGTGATGAAGATGTCAAAAAAGCAGTTTCTGAAGCATCACTTGAGTACACTGCAGATGTTGTGATGCTTGACTCTTCAGGGAAATCAGTAGTGGTGTCTCCAGAACTCTCTGCATCTTTGCTAGTCAGGGCTGATGCAGTGTAGGGTTTTTTAGTTGATGGACTCAGGGAAGCAAAGAACTCCATCACAGTAGTTTCACTCATTTTAATTTCAAACTCAGATTCTGGAACAGTGCTAAGTGATGGCACTTGAGTCTTATCAATATCCAGATGTTCTGTTACTTCTAATGATGATGATATTACAGATGGAGATACATCTCTATAAGAAGAGGTTGTAGTGAACGTGTCTAAGGTGTGGTCACCTGAAATTTCCTCATCCATTGTAGTAACAACTGGAGATGTCTCTGTCTTAGTGAAAGGAGACACAGAAGTCTTTTCTGTCTGATTTGAGAGAGTACTGTCGTCTTCCTCAATTGCTGTTCCACTTGGTTTCTCTGTTGTGAACAATGAGGAAGTCGTAGGAACTGCAGTGACATTTCTAATGATCTCAGTTTTCTCTTCCCGTGAACTTTCCTCTACTGTTGATGGCAGACTAGAACTGTCCTCAGGTGTTACTGAATATTCATCTGATGTACTTGTCGAAACAGATCCTTGGGTTCCAGATGACATTGGTGTTGGCATCTGCGTAGTGTAGAGTGATGAAGATGTCATAAAAGCAGTTTTTGAAGCATCACTTGAGTACACTGCAGATGTTGTGATGCTTGACTCTTCAGGGAAATCAGTAGTGGTGTCTCCAGAACTCTCTGCATCTTTGCTAGTCAGGGCTGATGCAGTGTAGGGTTTTTTAGTTGATGGACTCAGGGAAGCAAAGGACTCCATCACAGTAGTTTCACTCATTTTAATTTTAGCCTCAGATTCTGGAACAGTGCTAAGTGATGGCACTTTAGTTTGATCGCTATCCAGATGTTCTGTTACTTCTAATGATGATGATATTACAGATGGAGATACATCTCTGTAAGACGAGGTTGCGGTGAACATGTCTTGGGTGTGGTCACCTGAAATTTCCTCATCCATTGTAGTAACAACTGGAGATGTCTCTGTCTTAGTGAAAGGAGACACAGAAGTCTTTTCTGTCTGATTTGAGAGAGTACTGTCGTCTTCCTCAATTGCTGTTCCACTTGGTTTCTCTGTTGTGAACAATGAGGAAGTCGTAGGAACTGCAGTGACATTTCTAATGATCTCAGTTTTCTCTTCCCGTGAACTTTCCTCTACTGTTGATGGCAGACTAGAACTGTCCTCAGGTGTTACTGAATATTCATCTGATGTACTTGTGGAAACAGATCCTTGGGTTCCAGATGACATTGGTGTTGGCATCTGCGTAGTGTAGAGTGATGAAGATGTCATAAAAGCAGTTTTTGAAGCATCACTTGAGTACACTGCAGATGTTGTGATGCTTGACTCTTCAGGGAAATCAGTAGTGGTGTCTCCAGAACTCTCTGCATCTTTGCTAGTCAGGGCTGATGCAGTGTAGGGTTTTTTAGTTGATGGACTCAGGGAAGCAAAGGACTCCATCACAGTAGTTTCACTCATTTTAATTTTAGCCTCAGATTCTGGAACAGTGCTAAGTGATGGCACTTGAGTCTTATCAATATCCAGATGTTCTGTTACTTCTAATGATGATGATATTACAGATGGAGATACATCTCTGTAAGACAAGGTTGCGGTGAACATGTCTTGGGTGTGGTCACCTGAAATTTCCTCATCCATTGTAGTAACAACTGGAGATGTCTCTGTCTTAGTGAAAGGAGACACAGAAGTCTTTTCTGTCTGATCTGAGAGAGTACTGTCGTCTTCCTCAATTGCTGTTCCACTTGGTTTCTCTGTTGTGAACAATGAGGAAGTCGTAGGAACTGCAGTGACATTTCTAATGATCTCAGTTTTCTCTTCCCGTGAACTTTCCTCTACTGTTGATGGCAGACTAGAACTGTCCTCAGGTGTTACTGAATATTCATCTGATGTACTTGTGGAAACAGATCCTTGGGTTCCAGATGACATTGGTGTTGGCATCTGCGTAGTGTAGAGTGATGAAGATGTCATAAAAGCAGTTTTTGAAGCATCACTTGAGTACACTGCAGATGTTGTGATGCTTGACTCTTCAGGGAAATCAGTAGTGGTGTCTCCAGAACTCTCTGCATCTTTGCTAGTCAGGGCTGATGCAGTGTAGGGTTTTTTAGTTGATGGACTCAGGGAAGCAAAGGACTCCATCACAGTAGTTTCACTCATTTTAATTTCAAACTCAGATTCTGGAACAGTGCTAAGTGATGGCACTTTAGTTTGATCGCTATCCAGATGTTCTGTTACTTCTAATGATGATGATATTACAGATGGAGATACATCTCTGTAAGACGAGGTTGCAGTGAACATGTCTTGGGTGTGGTCACCTGAAATTTCCTCATCCATTGTAGTAACAACTGGAGATGTCTCTGTCTTAGTGAAAGGAGACACAGAAGTCTTTTCTGTCTGATCTGAGAGAGTACTATGGTCGTCCTCAATTGTTGTTCCACTTGGTTTCTCTGTTGTGAACAATGAGGAAGTCGTAGGAACTGTAGTGACATTTCTAATGATCTCAGTTTTCTCTTCCCGTGAACTTTCCTCTGCTGTTGATGGCAGACTAGAACTGTCCTCAGGTGTTACTGAATATTCATCTGATGTACTTCTGGAAACAGATCTTGGGTTCCAGATGACATTGGTGTTGGCATCTGCGTAGTGTAGAGTGATGAAGATGTCATAAAAGCAGTTTTTGAAGCATCACTTGAGTACACTGCAGATGTTGTGATGCTTGACTCTTCAGGGAAATCAGTAGTGGTGTCTCCAGAACTCTCTGCATCTTTGCTAGTCAGGGCTGATGCAGTGTAGGGTTTTTTAGTTGATGGACTCAGGGAAGCAAAGGACTCCATCACAGTAGTTTCACTCATTTTAATTTCAAACTCAGATTCTGGAAAAGTGCTAAGTGATGGCACTTGAGTCTTATCAATATCCAGATGTTCTGTTACTTCTAATGATGATGGTATTACAGATGGAGATACATCTCTGTAAGACGAGGTTGCGGTGAACATGTCTTGGGTGTGGTCACCTGAAATTTCCTCATCCATTGTAGTAACAACTGGAGATGTCTCTGTCTTAGTGAAAGGAGACACAGAAGTCTTTTCTGTCTGATCTGAGAGAGTACTGTCGTCTTCCTCAATTGCTGTTCCACTTGGTTTCTCTGTTGTGAACAATGAGGAAGTCGTAGGAACTGCAGTGACATTTCTAATGATCTCAGTTTTCTCTTCCTGTGAACTTTCCTCTACTGTTGATGGCAGACTAGAACTGTCCTCAGGTGTTACTGAATATTCATCTGATGTACTTGTGGAAACAGATCCTTGGGTTCCAGATGACATTGGTGTTGGCATCTGCGTAGTGTAGAGTGATGAAGATGTCAAAAAGCAGTTTTGAAGCATCACTTGAGTACACTGCAGATGTTGTGATGCTTGACTCTTCAGGGAAATCAGTAGTGGTGTCTCCAGAACTCTCTGCATCTTTGCTAGTCAGGGCTGATGCAGTGTAGGGTTTTTTAGTTGATGGACTCAGGGAAGCAAAGGACTCCATCACAGTAGTTTCACTCATTTTAATTTTAGCCTCAGATTCTGGAACAGTGCTAAGTGATGGCACTTTAGTTTGATCTCTATCCAGATGTTCTGTTACTTCTAATGATGATGATATTACAGATGGAGATACATCTCTGTAAGACGAGGTTGCGGTGAACATGTCTTGGGTGTGGTCACCTGAAATTTCCTCATCCATTGTAGTAACAACTGGAGATGTCTCTGTCTTAGTGAAAGGAGACACAGAAGTCTTTTCTGTCTGATCTGAGAGAGTACTATGGTCGTCCTCAACTGCTGTTCCACTTGGCTTCTCTGTTGTGAACAATGAGGAACTTGTAGGAACTGCAGTGACATTTCTAATGATCTCAGTTTTCTCTTCCCGTGAACTTTCCTCTACTGTTGATGGCAGACTAGAACTGTCCTCAGGTGTTACTGAATATTCATCTGATGTACTTGTCGAAACAGATCCTTGGGTTCCAGATGACACTGGTGTTGGTGTCTGAGTACTGTAGAGTGATGAAGATGTCATAAAAGCAGTTTTTGAAGCATCACTTGAGTACACTGCAGATGTTGTGATGCTTGACTCTTTAGGGAAATCAGTAGTGGTGTCTCCAGAACTCTCTGCATCTTTGCTAGTCAGGGCTGATGCAGTGTAGGGTTTTTTAGTTGATGGACTCAGGGAAGCAAAGGACTCCATCACAGTAGTTTCACTCATTTTAATTTTAGCCTCAGATTCTGGAACAGTGCTAAGTGATGGCACTTGAGTCTTATCAATATCCAGATGTTCTGTTACTTCTAATGATGATGATATTACAGATGGAGATACATCTCTGTAAGACGAGGTTGCGGTGAACATGTCTTGGGTGTGGTCACCTGAAATTTCCTCATCCATTGTAGTAACAACTGGAGATGTCTCTGTCTTAGTGAAAGGAGACACAGAAGTCTTTTCTGTCTGATCTGAGAGAGTATTGTCATCTTCCTCAATTGCTGTTCCACTTGGTTTCTCTGTTGTGAACAATGAGGAAGTCGTAGGAACTGCAGTGACATTTCTAATGATCTCAGTTTTCTCTTCCCGTGAACTTTCCTCTACTGTTGATGGTAGGCTAGAACTCTCGTCTGTGATCTCAGTCTTGGCTATCTCTTTAGGAGGAGTTGATGTGTTGAAGGCAAATTCTTCTTGGGTCTGGATCTCTTTCCTGCCCTCTACATCTTGAGTGGGGCCTCTTGATGATGTTGGTGTTTTTCCATCATTGTCATCAGTAGAAGGTGTAAACGCAATCTGTAACACAGACTGAGTGCCATCTTTAACAATTGGCATTATAGATGTGCTCCCTATTTCTATGTCCTCTGTGATTTCAGCTTTACCTTCAGATGTGTGAAATTTGGTTGAAGAAGTAGTAGGGGATTCATCCTCAGTCTTTTCGCTCTGAGTCACTTTTGAGTCACTTTTCACATGTGCGGGAGTCTTCCCTGTCTCCCAAGTCTCTTCTTTTATAGACGTAGTGCTGAAAGGGGGGGTTCTCGCATCAGCCTTTGATGTTTTAGATTCTTCAACTGCTTTGGTTTTCTGTGGCTCAGGTGTTGTTACTGCAGGAACAAAATCAGCATTATCTGTGACAGCTGAGGCAGCCACAGTTATCTGTACAGTTTCTGAAACACCTTTGTCCTCCACTGTTGTGGCCATAACAGAGGTTAAGTCTTTCTGTGTTGGGCCTTTTGTGGTCAAATCATCCCCTAAATGAGGAGGTGTTGATTCAACTGTTGTGATTCTATCAGGCTCATAGTCAACCATATACAGGGTCTCTGTAAAAACCAGAGGTGCTGTAGGTTCCTGTGTAGATTCAGTGGGACTACCATCAGAGAAACCAGTCAAATTATGATCAAATGCCATGGTTATTTCATTGCTAACTCCGAGAGTTGTCATATTTGTCAAAATCTGGGTACCTTTGGCCTCTTTTTCTTCTGGACTCTGAGGTTCCATAATTGGGGTGATGGTTATAGCAGTTTGAGGCTCTTGGTCTCTGCTTTGTATGATTGGCTCACCATCAGCAACAGAGGTAGTGGGATAGTCCGGCACAACTGGCATGGAAGATGACTGAGTATCCTGTGACTCTAAAGCCTGGTCAACTGTAAAGAGAATAAAGGAAAATTAGGGAAGATTTTGATTGTGAAGCAACTGAAACTTTAGGTTATGCAGCAAAGCCAAAACCCTAAGGAACAACGTTAACATATGAAAAGTTAGCCAAAATACAACATTTCTACCTGGTTTCTTTATTCAACATTACTGTACTAAACATGCCAGTATCACAAAGCTGACATGCATAGCACAGTGTTACATAGTATATGCAGTACAACTCTTAATCTGGATATGATTGGGTTGTAGAAGTGTTCAAATTATTGTGTCCACTCCTTGTATATAATGTAAAAAGAGGTTACCTGAAGAAATGCAGATGTCATTCTGCCTAAGTCTTACACAGAAGCAGCATTCTGTTCCCACTGCAGCAATGTTATTATATCCGCCTACACTATGTTTCCTCAACTGGGTTTATGTATTCCTATAAATAAACAAGATTTGTCTGGCTGGAAGTAGTCCATTTCATGTCTAAAAGGTAGAGGCCTTAAACTGCTCCACAAAACTGAAAAGAGCTACAGTCAAAGCGCTTCACATAAGAAACAGTGAACAAAAACCTGAACTTTACTGAACTGGCAACTGACCTAATAACTGCTGCACAGGGAAGCAATTCCTCTCTGGATATCATCTGTTTAGCCTCCTTACGAAAAAAATCCTTGATACTGAGCCATAGAATCATGATTTTAACAAAGTTCATAATATGTATAGGGCTTCTTGAAAAAGAAAACCTGAGGTTAATCCTAAAAATAACAATGTGGCGTGCTCCTTACCAGTGTTTGCATGATGTGCAAGCAAATAGCAGGAAAAGACTACTCACATAAAAATACAAAATCTTTTCATAAACAAACTGAATTACCTCTACCTCTTTCTCCCTCTCCTTGTTTCTCTGTGTTCCTGCTTCTTGTCCTCTCTCTCTCTCTCTTTCTCTGTCTCTCTCCTTTCCCACAAATGATGATTAGCAAAAATTATTGGTTGCAACCAATAACACCTGCACCAGCTCAGCTTTGCAGAAAGACACCTGTTAGAAATCCAGGTAAGGCCTGGGAACTCAGGCAATATTCCCACCTGTCTGACCCACACACCTTCAAAAACTATCTTTCTTTTGCACACAACACACACACACACACACACACACACACACACACACACACACACAGCCGTTCTTTGTGTGTGTAGTCCTCATCACCTGCCAGCATCATGTAACTGCTCAAAATTTTCCAAAGAAACACAACTTCACCTTGTCTTCAGGATCACTCACAAATACAAGTCAATACCTCAGCTGACAACAATCATCAATCAACAAGCAGGACAAACTGCACTATAAAATAAAACTCTGTGATTTAACAGAATTTATTATATACATTTTACAGAATTTTCCCATTATTTTAAAATATGTGAAATATCAATAAAATCACAAAAACAGACTGAAATTGGATGCATTGAGTGCATAATGACAAAAAATATATCTAATTTCACATGGATTTGTTCATTAAATTACAGACATATTGTGTCATCATGAAAGTTTTCACCAGAAAAATCATGGGAACAAAATGTATTATTTTCTCCCACTTGGGGAGCAGCAGCCTAAACAGAGAAACCCAGGCATTTCTCTCCTGAGCTACCTCCTCCAGCTCATCTGGGGGAACACCAAGGTGTTTCCAGGCCAGCCAAAAGATATAATCTCTGCAGCGTGTCCTGGGTCTGCCCTGGGGCCTCACCCAGGTGGCATCTTAGTCAGATGCCCAGACCACCTCAACTGGCTCCCTTCGAGGAGCAGCGGCTCTACTCTGAGCCCCCCAACCTGAATAGAGGAAGCTCATTTACGCTGCTTGTATCTGTGATCTCGTTCTTTCACTGCTGCCAACTTTTGTGTCAGAAAATTTGCTGTCAGTTGTCTCAAAAGTCACTAGAAGTTGCTAAAGGGGCCAAAGCAAGCTCTGGGCAATGCCAAAGGGAGCTCTGAGTGATTCAATTCAATTCAAATCAGTTTAGTGCTGCATTTACACAGGTTTTTGGGGTTTCTCCAAAAGAAAAAAGGAAAAACTGCTAAATTTGTCCCTAGTCACTTTTTGGGGTCTGAAAAGTTGGTAAATCTAGCAGCAAAGTTGCTATATTGACAACATTGTGTTTTTTCAGTCACTAGCCAAAGCTTGAGACCGTACACTGTTAAAAAATATTCTCATTAAATCATGGAAATATTCTGGCACCTGGGGTGGCAGAAAAATCCTTTTAAAAAGAAAATAAAAATTTTTTCTGTTTCATGAAATGGTGGAAAAAGTCTATCAGTCAATCTCCCGCTCCCATGAACAAGACCCTTTTGTCAAGTGTCCATTTGGGGCAGAATGTATTATTATTATTATTATTATTATTATTATTATTATTATTATTATTATTATATAACATCTCCCTCAGAGGAGACGAGGGAGATAGGAGCAGGAGATTGACAGACGGATTGCAGCTGCAGTGCTGCGGATGCTGCAATGATCCATCGTGGTAAAGAGAGAGCTGAGTGAAGCGAAGCTGTAAAATTACCAATCGATCTACGTCTCTACCCTCATCTATGGTCATGAGCTTTGGGTAGTAACTGAAAGAACAAGATCACGCCTCCTGGGCACCTCTAAGGTGAAGTGTTCTGGGCATGTCCTACTGGAAGAGTCCTCATGGCAGGCCCGGGACATGCTAGAGAGATTGTATCTCTCAGCTAGCCTGGGAACACTTCAGTATCCCCTTGGATGAGCTGAAGGAGGTGGCTGGGGAGAGAGAGGTCTGGGTGGTTCTGCTTAGGCTGCTGCCCCTGCGACCCAGCCCTGGATAAGCGGAAGAAAACTGATGGATGGAGTATGTAACATCTGCAAGTAGTAGTGAAATGTCAAGATACTTTACAGCCTGATCATACCAGCTGTCCTGTGAGCTCAGAAACTAAGCAGGGTTGGGCCTGGATAGTTCTGGATAGGAGACCAATGGGGATATACAGATGCTGTTTCACCTGACTGTATCTTAGGGAATAGAGCATGTCACCTCAGAAAGTTGGCAATTGGAGCCCTGTCAGCAGGATTAAAATTTATTTATTTATTTTACAGAAGAGAAAATTTCCTTTTCCTAATTGAATTTTTCTGACAAGATTATTTTTTTACAGTGTGGAGTTTATGAAGAACTAGATTCTCAATTCCAAACACGAATGTTTCTTCCCAAAGCCCTGACCTCAACCCTATTGAAAATTTGTGGACTATGCTTAAAAGTTGGGCTTGTGCCAGGAAATCAGACAATTTAAATGGACTCTATCAATTCTGCCAAGAAGAGTGGTCAAATATCCAGCAAGAAGCTTGTTCATGGCTACCATAAATTCAATTCAATTCAATTCAATTCAATTCAATTCAATTCAATTCAATTCAATTTTATTTATAAAGCACCAAATCACAACAAACAGCCACCTCAAGGTGCTCATCAGTAAGTATTGGAACAGTAAAGCCAATCCCTTTATTTTTGGTGTAGACTGAAAACATTTGGGTTTGACATTAAAAAATGAATATGACACAAAAGATCAATATTTCAGCTTTTATTTCGATGTATTTACATCTGGATCTGATACACAGTTCAGAAGATAGCGCCTTTTGTCTGAACCCACCCATTCTTCTTATGAGCAAATGTATTGGAAAATGTGACTGACAGGTGTGGTTTGTTGCCCAGGTGTATCCTGTTACATTGATTATTCAAACAATAAATAGCGCTGAATGTCTATGTTCAGTTTCAGTTTGGGGTTTTGCCTGTGCAGACTGTGCATTTACAGTTAGAGGAGTAACCAACATGAAAACCAGACATGGATGAAAAACAAGCAATTGCCAAGCTGAGAGAAGAAGTAAAATCAATCCAAGCCACTGCATAAACATTGGCCATAGCCAGTACAAGCATTCGAACAAGAAAGTCATCACAGGTGTACTAAACAAGAGATTTCGAACAGATGGACCAAGGAAAATATCAGCAGTTGATGACAGAAAGTTTTACGGACTGATGAGACAAAGATGAACCTTTACCAGTGTGATTGAAAGCCTAAAACTTGGAGAAAGAAAGGATCTGCTCAAGATCCCAAACACACAAGCTCATCTGTGAAACGCAGTGGAGGTAAGGTCATGGCTTGGGCTTGCATGGCTTTTTCTGAGACAGGCTCATTAATCTTCACTGCTTATGTCATGCATAATGTCAGCAGTGCAATGAACCCAGAAGTCTACAGAAACATTTTGTCTGTCAATTTAAAGAATGATCCAACCACACTGGTTGGGAGATCCTTCATCATGCGGCAAGATAATGACCCAAAACACACCACAGAAACTACAGAGGAGTTCATCTGGTGCAAGAAGCAGAAGGTTTTAGATTGGACTAGTCAATCTCCAGATTTAAACCTTATAGAGCATCCAGTTTACCTGCTAAAGAGGGAACGGAAGGGAATACCCCCCCCCCCCCCCCCCCCCCTCCCAAAAAAAAAGAAAGAAAAACTAAAAGTGGTGGCAGTGAAAGCAGGAAGCAAAGGATTTGCAACTAAATATGAAGTCTTATTCACTTTAATCTATTTCCAACACTTTTGCTTACAAAGAAAAATGGGTGGGTTCAGACAAAAGGTGCTCTCTTTTGAACTTTGTATCAGATCTAGATGTAAATAACCTGGAAATAAAAACTGAGATGTAGCTTTTGTCTTGTATTGATTTTTTTCTATGTGAAACCCAAACGTTTTTGCAGCATAAATAAAGGGACTGGCCTCACTGTTCCAGTACTTTTGGAGGGGATTGTGTCTGGTCAAGGTAGAATTTCTAAAGGGACATTTAACCAAATATTAGTGGGGGTACATGTATATGTTTCACCCTATGTAGATTGGAGAAATTCCATAATAAATTCAAGCCTGTGCACCCAATTCTTATTTTTTAAAGTCATTAAAGATGTAAAACATACCACCCTGGAAAAAGAACAGATCAAAGAAATCATTAAAAGCTCAAAATTACCATGACATTCATGCCCATTCTGACCACAACTGTAAGTAAAGGTGATATGGGACAAAACCTCACCACTGCTTGTGTTGTCTATCAGAAAGATAACTCAAATACTACTTGGAAAGTTGGCGGACAGTTAGAGCATAGTCAAGGAAGAACACGTTGTGTATCATGAGAGAATGCTGACAATAAAGCCAGCTGAGTTTAGCTGGCCCAGAAGCACAAGAGACAACATGGAAACACAGCAACTCACACCCAGGCCTTGTTGATTTGTTTCAAATCAGTCTTAAAGTTTTATGATGTTAGCTGGTGTAAGTTGGTGATGTTAGTTGTTAGCACTAGCTACTACCAGGTGAGCTCTGAGACACGACTGATAATATAGCATCGTGCATTTAATTAGCAGAACTTATCAATAACCCTGCAATACCGGCACTACGTTGACTTGTCTTGTAAAACATACACAAAATAACCTGCACCACAAGGCCTTGTGGCATCATTCAGTACCAGAGCATATTCACATTCACAGATTGTGGATGTTAGAGTTTCCACAGTTTCTGATTGTTTCTTAGCAAAGCTAAGTATATGTGTGCACTATACAGATAAAGTTACAGGAATGTAATTTGAACAAAGTGAAAGGGCTGAGGGTTATTTTACTGCATAGATAGATGTGAGAGGGTTAAAAGTACAAACTTTGCACAAAATAGCATTAATAAGTATCATTAGAGTACAATCTTCTCAGCTAGCACTTTACCAAAACACAATTAAGCCTGCTTCTCAAAATGTTCAGTACTCCTATTTAGATTTGTTTAGCAAGCTTTTGTGGACTGAATGTTAAATAGACGTTTAATTACTGTAAGAATGTACTGTTGGTGGTTTTGTGACATCTGTGGTTGCCACGCCTCACAGTACCAATATTTCAACAAGTCATAATATGTCATATAAACACTAAGCTCTAAACAATGAATTTAATTGTCACTAATTAATCAGAAACACATGCACACAGTTCACAATAACACTGACAGATTTTGAGAGCATTAAACATCTATTCATTTAAATTATTATGCACTTTGTTACCATGCAGCCAGACAGCACACTCTTCCCAGTGCCACAATATTTTCCAAAAGCTTTTCCCACACAAACTGGGAGGGCAGCAAAGAGAGTGTCTCAGCTGACTTACATCTCATGATGTAGCAGTAAAAGTAGCTATAATCACCCACTTTGGTCAGGCAGCCTCCAGCTGTTCTGACAGAGAAGGGAGACTGTGAGTTAGAAATGACATCATCTTTTGAGGTGGTGTCCAGTCTGCACTGAAGACAGGCATCTGTGCTTACTCAGGTAGACTGCCAACACACCTCTGTTACTGCCAGGCTGGCTGTCAGCAAGCTGGTAAGTGCACACACAAGGAGAGAAATACTGCAGCTGCATAGTTATTTGCAGTATAAATACAGAAATACAGATAGAGTTTGTATGTCTTTCACATACAGCGCAGTGACACACAGCAATGTCATGCATACTCTTGGTATCTAAACTAACAACACTAGATATACACAGTCCTTATTGCCACACTAGCACTTTGATCGTGTATAATTTGGAGAACAGATCATTACTCTCTCAGGCAGGCTTAGAACCTACCACAAAGTTATTCTCTATTTCTGCAAAATGACCAGTTCATTCACTTGTACATGTTCCAATTCAGCAGATCCCAATCCTTCAACACAAACTGCTCTTCAGGAACAAGGAATGAGTCACCATAACAATATTTGAAGCGCAGATGCAAAATTCAAGCAGTAAAAAATTATGCAGCTGCTGTTTGCATGTGAGATCATGCACTACTGCCCCCCCCCCCCCCCCAAAAAAAAGCCAGTAAAGAAGAATATAGATGTGCCACTGATGATTGCTAGATGAGTTCCCTGGCTGTAACTGACTCATAAAGTGTTATTTTCTATAGAAACGACCTAATCACTGCTGTGTGGATTTCACAAAGAAATGTTAGGACAAAATTTAAAGGCTTCTTCATGAGGCTTTCATGTCTACTCTGTGGCTGCTGACTGACACCTGTGGTTGGCAGTTCATTCACCACAGCTCTACACTGTCACTCAGTCTTACTTTTGTAGCTTTATTAAAAAAGTAAACTATATTTTTTCTACAAAAATTCAGTCCTGTTGTGCTTGCAGTTAAGAAGTTATACAAACAAAACCACCACTGAAAGCAATATTTAGTAAGTTTAATGTTTATACTTTCACTTGTGTTTCTTTTACGTATTTTTGCATCAGTCCAAAGGGAGCGGGTGTTTTATTGGTGTGATATGGTACTATGAGGTCACTGAGATAAGCTGCAGCCTGATCATTCAAGACCTCATATGTGAGGAGAAGGATTTTATATTTGATTCTAAATTTAACCAGGAATAAATAAAGAGAAGCTAGTATGTGAGAAATATTCTCTCTCTTTCTATTCACTGTCAATGAATTACAATAGTCTAGCCTAGTCACAGCAGATGACTGGGAGTAGATACAGTCTCTATGGGGATGGAGTTTTGGGGGGGGTGACAGGAGGTGAGAAGCTGCAGAGAGGAGTGTAAGACTGCAACTCTGCATCATGGTCTCAACTCTGAATAGTCACATTTTGGGGGGTTAATAAGTTTGGCCAGATTTCCAGAAATGAGAGCTGCTCCATCCAAAGTGGAATGGATGCTGTCTCTCCTAACAAGACCAGGTTTTTCCCTAGAAAGTTTCCCAATCATCTATAAAGGTTGGTGACATTACACCTTGCTAAGTATTTCTTTGCATGTGGTCTATGTACTGATTAGAAATGACCAAAATATATATTTTAGCGTGACTAAATATCTTTAACAGTAAAAACAGTAAAAAAATCATAAATTTTATTTTTATGAGACTGGTCACACTCATTCTCTATTTTTACCTCCATATATTAAAAAAAAAAAAAAAAATGGTCAGACTCTCTAAATGTGTCTCCTCCTGTCATTTTTTTCTTCCTCTGCCTGTATTTTTTTCTGTGTCAAAATCATCATGAGAACATCTGGTTCCCTAAGGCAAAGCAAGTCTTTCAGCAGCAGTGACTTCAGCACACTGATAAAACATAAACATGTGGTAACGGGATCCCTCTTACTTAATGAGTGAAGACTTACAACCGGTAATTTGAAACATCATGCAAGCATGAGTCCTCGCTCACTGTGACTACTTATGTTTAAGTGTATGCATAGACCATAATTGCAATTAAATATTAGAAAAATTCAGAGATCAAGTCAGTGAACCATAACTAAACCACTATTGTTTAAGTGCCCTTAATGGCTCATACAGAAAAAAGGACAGAAGATTTTAAGCCCTTTGTTTGCTTTTTACTGGATGTAAATAAAATTCTCAAGAAGAAACTCCATCACAGTTCACCCCAAAAAATAGTTTTCCCAAAATGCTGACTTAAAGTAATTTGATTACATGTAAAAACTATCTTACATAAGCACAATGTAAATTTAATGGAATCTGGTCATATGAAATTTACTTGACTGTTATATATTCAGTTTATACCAGGCATATTTTCCTTAAAGATTAGTTATTTGGATAAATAAATCTTCGATTCTATAAATTTAAGTTGCAGTTTACTCAAAATTAGTGCTTATGAGGGAAAAGAATAATTTTTAAGTGTTGGCTTTGCTATGGTCATTTAGGACTTTGCTGTATTCTCATCAGCTGCTAAATTTTAAAAAATTTTCTCTTTAAAAAAATCACGAGGAACACCCAGTTTGCAGCTCTTGTACAACAGCAACATTGCTATAAATGGGCCTAAAACACAGCATGCAAACAATGTACAAAACTATACCTGTAACATTAGTCTTCTTTTCATTTGTCATTCCTTAATATCACAACAAAATCTAGAAAAAAAACAACTGCACTGAACACAAATATTTCACAAGAGCGCTTAAAATATTTAAGGTATTGTCTTACCTGAAACATTCTGAATCTGCGTGATGGTGGTGGTCAGTGGGATGGTCTGTTCAGCTGTGAACACTGCAGCTGGATGGGCTGTTGTGCTAGTCACAGTTGAAGCCAGAGGAGCAGATGTAAAGAACTCTGTGCCAAGGTCTGTTGCTGTATCACCCTCCATCAGGATGCCCCCAGTGTGGTCTGTCACCTGAGTGAAAGACTCATCAAAGACATGGACAGCTGTTGACGATTTCACTTCCTCTGCTGTTTCACTGTCCATCAGGATGAGGGTGCCTGCTGAAACTTCAGATGTTGGCGGTGTGTCAACATCCCGTGTTTTAGATAGAGTTTGTGTCACACTGCTGGCAGTCTCTGGTGTCAGTGTGGTGGTTACCTTCACATCACTGCCAGGTTGGGTATTATTTAAAGACAGAAAGGATGTGATTGTATCATCAATTCCAGTGGTGTCTGATGGGCTGGATGAGCCGTCTGGTTGAATTAGAGTAGGATGTGGTAGAGCCTCTATGGCAAAAACAGTCTCTGTGTCATCATAGCTGAAATCATAGTCTGGTGTATGAATCATGCTGGTTGGAGCTGATGGAGTTGATTCTGAAGAGCTGAACATTTCCTCATGGCTAAGTTCAGTTGATTCTGTTGGAGTGTCAGTGAGGTCAGATGAGATTGCTGTGATATTCCCAGAATCTATAATAGTTTCCTCTGTCTCCCCTTCAGCAAACATGGGCTTTGTGCTGAGAGGAGCATCTTGTATACGGACCTCAGGCTGGATCGTGCTGACCTGAATCACTGAATGGTTATCATCATCCTCGTGGTCTTCTTTGATAGTGGGTGCAACTGTTGTGATTAAGTCTTCTTCCTGGCCTTCTGGGATGGGGCGAGGCGGCGCCATGCTGGCAGAGAACATAGATGGAGGATCTGTAGGAGAATCTGGAGAAACATCTGCTTCTGATGTTGTTTCAAATGTTGGGGTTGTCAGAGTAGTGCTACTCTCCAGTAAAGGGATGGAGGTAGTGGGACTGATGGTGGTGGTGATTTCTACCACAGACACATCCACAAAGGAAGTCTGGCCGAAATCCACTCTCCTTCCTATACAATATACATAAGCACATAATCAGAATTTATAAATATAAACTGAGAAAAACTCTAACATTTACTTGTCATATAGTAGTTACTGTTTGTTAACGTTTGCAACATTTTACTCTGTGTTAAAGAGGATGGAAAACACTCAAAGTTTTCTTAATCAATGAGGCTAGTCTGGACTACTTTAGATTTATATGAAAAACCAAGCACACTTTAAATGTTTCTCTGAGCATCTAATTAATCCAATTCTGCATATCCAGCACAATAAAATGGATGGATGGATAAATTTTAAGTGAGTTGGTGTCATGGTTTTGTTTGCGCTGCCCTACCCTGTTTTATTCCTCTATTGAACCCAACAGATCATCTTACTGTTCACCTGTGTTTTGACCTATCATTGAGGAGTAGCCCTTGACTTCTTGATTTCAATGATAATATTTAAAATTGTCGACAATCATTTATAAGTCCTTTTAACACTCCTGTGATTCTCTTGGGTGCTCCTCTGCCTTCCCGAGCCCACTGGGAGCCCACTGTTATCTAATTTACACATAAAAACCACCAAAACAGTTTTGGAAAGCATTCCTCTGGGGAACAGGCAGAATCTGTAGAGGCAGCTGCTGACCATTACGTAGCAGACCCCTTTCCTCATAAAACTATCTCTGATGTAAGGTGTGACATATGTTTTTCCCTAACAGGAAAAACTGTGCCTGCTCTCAGAGGGAGTGCATTATGTCACCAGTGATTTTGAGCTGTTGCCGTTACTGAGGCCTTTGTTTTCTTTAGGCCAATTCAAAAATCAATCAGAGACCAATTATCCTACTTTTCCCACTGCACTACCTCTTCTCTCTTTGTCTTTCTGTGTAGTTTAAGTGGAGTAGGTTTACACAGTATTCCGTTTTGAAGATATCATCAGGCGTGGGAATTCAGGAAATGATGGAATGAATCCTGCCAAATGAGGGTACTTGAAAAGCACTTACATCGGGGGTGTAAATACAACATGACTGAGAGGGCTGACATGAAATACACTGAGCAGGAGCTGAAGGTGGCCCGTTTGCGTGCCCTCTGAACTCTGTGAGGATTTATCACCACAAGAGTTAGCATGGCCCGGGGGCAGTAAATGGCCAGGCAGTGGGCGGCTTATCTGTCAACCTCTCATTTGTAAAGATGGAAAGGCCAGGTCAGAGGTCAGCGAGGATGACTGAATTTAGAAGTCCAGCAGTAGCTTTGTCCATTATCCAACCGTCTGCTCTGATAAGTACAAGTGAGAATGACAGACAGCAAACTGACAGCGGAAATGAGAGGTGAAAGATGGAAAAGTGGTTGATAGTGAGGCTAAAAAGGCTGACAGACATGGCATTAGCTGCTGTTGCTGTTTCTCTAAATGGCAACTATCACCTGTCATTTTGTGTTGCTTCAGGAAAACTGATTAGTTAAGAACACTCACATTTTAAGGGATTAAGTCCAATTCTGCCTACTTCCACTGAACCATGAAGTGTCACTATTTGTAAAGATCCACAGCGATAATTCCTTTCCCTCTCATGGTCAGTAATTATCACAGTGTGTAACAAGAGTTAGCAAAAAAAAAAAAAATCCTCATGATCTTATGCTTTGGTTACTTTTTTGTTATAACTTTGATTGCAGCTAATTTGACTCTATATATTACCAAGATTGATATCTTTGGACAAAAGTATATTAACTTGTTTTAGTCTGATTCACAATAACATTGAGGTTGTATGAGGATGAAGCTTAAGGAACCTTGATTAGCCCAGCTGGAAGTAATAAAGACCCAAACTGATCCAAATTGTTCTCATTCTCTTAAGCAAACTATTGGTCATAATTCCTCAATCAAAAAACAAACAAATAAAAAAAAAAAGGTAATTATTTTGCTTTCAAAGAAAACAGAGTTTACCACTTTTTTTTTTACTTTCCTCTCAGCTCATTCTGTTGCCCCAGAAATGGGCGGGAGACAAACTTTGAGACAGTGAGGTCAACTGGATGCTGTAGTCTGGCACATAGCGTGCAATGCCCAGAAGAAAATCCTCCCTCTGCTTTGCTCATGTTGTTATTGTGACTGAAACTATGTAATCATAATGCATGAAACAGAGACAAAGACTGAGAGGAAGGACAAAGAAGGTTTTAGAGAATTTTGAAAAGCTCGGTCTAGTTCGGATGTTGCAAAGTGGAAAGTGGTGCAAAGACAGAAAATCAAAGGGTGGAGAAGCACAAGTGAGTAAATGTAGGAGATGAGATCATAGCTCCTTACAGTCAAGCCTGGTTTTCTCAGGGAGTGGTATGTGCCTTCAGCCACTGTCTGTCTCTTCTAATATATACAACGTATATGTAGGTAAGACTTACAAATGCAACAAATACTAACGGGCATCTTGGAGTGAGTTTTTACCTTTAAAACAGTAAGCCCCAAGCTTTCTAGTTGGTTCTGGGAAGCCAGTCTGGTTTCTGTAGCGATACATGGTCCTGACACCGAGTCGGCCTCCACCACACTTAGTTCTGGCCACTGCAACAGGATGTCGGACGCTGCCATCGGAGACCCAGCCGTAGTCACATCTGTCCATTCCCTGTCGCCAGGCAGCATGCAGCTGTCCAGGGCTTGCCAGGACAGCTTTCCTGTTTCTACACTCTTCAAGGGCCTCTTCAAAAGTCATCTTATAGGTCACAGGAGCATAAAAAACTTCACCTGATACAGAAATGATAAGAAACATAGGCTAAATGTAGACAAACACATACACAAGATAATAACAAATAATCTGTGGTCACATCAAGAAAAAAAAATAAGACATTTTGGACAGAGCCTACCATTTAGAGCAATCTCAAAATACTGATGTTTAGACCATTCTGACCTTTCAAAAGAGGCCAAAACAGCTGAGTTAAGTCACAGCTGTGCAGGGCAGAGACCCAAAATATCTCCCACCAACCATATTTAGGACAACAGTAGTTCTTTATTATATTATTCTGAGGTGGGATAGCAATGTTGAAAATGTGCATGGCCTATCCACGAATGTGTCTGTATTGCTGGTTAGGCTTCCCCTGAGTGGCTAGACTGAACCAGATAACACCTTCTGTTTCCTTCCCTCATGTTCATGTCGGGATCTCTGCCAAATGACCACTATGAACATTTGTCTTTGCTCACAGGATTATATAAATGAAAAGGGTACTAAAAACCAAGATCTTAACTAAAACCAAACAACATTAAAAGAGACGATGGCTGACTGACTGCATGTTTTCAGTTAGTCTTGGGCGTAGCGTCTCAAATATCCCATGATGGTTTCATCCAATTGATTTACAAGGGTATTGAGATTAGGAGATACCGTTCACACAGGAAAGTATTCCCTTTTACAAAAGAGAGCACACATTATACCCTTAAAAGCAACAGGGTTTCAGTATTTTACACAGTGGATTCATTGGACATTTCCTGGGCTCTAGAAATTATCTTCATGACCGTTAGTATGTTAATGGGGTTTCCATTTTTTTATCTATGCAATAAGCTCCTCGGAATTACATAACTTATTGCTGACAATATATTACAGCTCACTCATTTATTTTCATAGTTAATTTATGACTAATTTATTACATTTGACAACCTCAAAACACATCAAACCACATCCGCCAATGTCTGTTCCTAGATCATAAATGGTCAGAAAACTTAGATAACATTATAGTATAATGGAAATGAATATTCAGGTTGTTGTGGTGTGCCAAATTTCCCTTCAGTTCCAGAATAAGGCCCCTGTAACATGTCAACCATCTCTCTCCATTTCTTTTTTGTGACTTTCTGTTCTCTGATGCATACAGTAATCATGAGGGGTAAGTATATGCATTTACATAACGCTCCCAGTAAAACAAGACATCAAATACCACCAATCATGTAACAGTACTGATGGGTTCATGCCTTGCAGACTATGCCATATATATCTGAACATATATTATATAGACTAACAAGATTGCACTGTGCAACTCCAAAGGTAAATGTTAAAACACTTTAGTAAATGACAGGAATAACAGGATGGATCGTGAACAGAGAAAAAAGAAACTGTCAGCTGTGAAGTTAAGACGCCCCATAAGCAGGGCCAAAAACCTTTAATAACCCCATTATCACATTTTTGTTGGTGTCTTATTTAAAAACCACAGTAAAAAATATGTTTCAGTTCCCACTTATAAAGAAAATAGAGAAAGGTCACCCATAGTCGCCTGTAGTCACAGCCTATTGTATTATAAATAAAAAAAGTGCATTTCCAAAGTGGTTTTATAGGCTGTAAAAGTAAATGTGCTTCAGCACTGATGATAATTTGAAGGCTTTTTGATTTCAGATGAAACACAGGTCGATGCTTCTAAATGACACTGCTTACCCTCCAGTTTGTCGACATAGCAGTATACATCGTAGGTCTCTGTAGGTTTCCTGGTTCCATATGACCTGACGCCAGGTTTATTGGGAAGGTTCCCTTGGCAGCCCTCTCTTGGTTCTGTAATTGGGTATCTGAACAGAAAAAAAAACAGAACCATTTTAATGTCTTTGTCTTTCAGATCACCCAGAATTCAACTGAACATATAGTATATGTCATTAAACAGCAGTGTTGCTGTCTCTGGAACAGGCAATTAAAATGCAGCTAACCTCACTGTCTGGTCAGCAATCCAACCAGCATCACATTGATCAAAGCCATCCTCATAGGCTGCTTTCAGTTGCTCAAAGGTAGCAATGGTTGCCCCAATATTTTTGCAAGTTTGTACAGCCTTCTGGTAGTCCAAAGTGTACCTGCTGGTGTTTGCTCGGTAGTGAAAAACAACACCTAGTGACAAAGTAAAAAATGAAAATAGAAATTAAAAACTTGATTGTAGAGTGATCTGGAAATCATTAGTTTAACTTCAGAGCTGTAAATTATGGCAAATGTCTTACAAAGCACCCTCTATGTGTGAAATAACTGGGTCACTCAGCCTCTTTGGAAAGGAGGATCTTTGCAATAAATGAAGCAGCAATGCGAAATACAGTTCACCACAAACAAACAAGATAGTTCCACATGATGCCATGGCCCTGAAATCCCCATATTTGTGGACAGTAAATAGATGCAAAAGATATGATTGATAGTCATAATTAACATTGCAGAGAGTTGGAAAAGAGGTTGTGCAGATTGTACACCAGTGAAAACCAAAACTATCCGAGCACCCCACACACACCCCCACCCACCCATGTTTTCTACATGAGTTATATCTCCCAGAGTACTTCCCAAATGAGAGCATGTAGAATGCACATGACACTAGGTAAGGATTGATGACCCCACTCCCCCACCTCACCACGTTCCCTGCCACCATAAGGATGCTATAATTTTTAGGATGTTGAAGAATACTGTCTCTCACAGACAAAGCAAACTTGCTAACACTTCCTGTGTGCCCTTACAATAGAAAAATCCATACTGACAAGGTGGCACCAAAGATTATAGCAATGTACTGTCTCTGAAATATCATCCACATTTTGACTTGAATGGATAAGCAATAGAACTAAGGCACTGTTGTATTTGATATGGAAAAGGACCAAAAGAATCATCTGACTCTTTTTCAAGAGAGCGTCATCTCTAAAATAAAAACTATGGTTACTCTGTATAACTAATGGTTAGCAGCTGCTATCAATGTAAGCAAAAGGACGCCCATAGCTTTCTTATCCCGTTTACATTTCTATCAACACTTGTGTGACGTTTCACTATTATTAAGCCCTTGCAGCAACCCACCTCTGCAATTTTCTAAGTTTTTTGTCTGATTCCACCATAATAAAGGAAGGATATTGTGAATCTCTTACCGCTGACATCAAGATTAACTGTATCCTGGGTGTCTTCAATGCCGTACATGACCTCGCAACGATAAGTACCAGCGTCACTGGCACGTAGCTTTACCATTGTCAGTGAGGCATCACCAACATCTTCAGGGTGACTGGGCACTGATACACGGTTCCTGTAGCTTGAACCTATCTTGATGACCCCATTTTGTGCCACTAAAACTGTGGATTCAGTTCCTCCCTGTATTTTGCTCCATTTGATCCGCAAGTAATCCTCGCTGTATATGACTGTTCCATTGGGACTTATGACGGGTGCTGAGGTTGGGATTGTGGAGAAGAAGCAGGGAAGATTTACTTTCCCTGAGAGGGACCCTGTGACTGGTCGGATGATCGATAATGCAGTGGAGTCTGAAAGGGAAAAAGTTAAATGCAGCTTAAGTTCATTTAATATTCACATTTTAATGATGTCTTTCTGTGTTATATTTCCATTCATTCAAAATAAATATCTTTTCTTTACTCTTTACTTTTACTCTAACAGATCCAACCAGACAGTATGAAATGCACAAGTCATTTGCACTGATAGGGTGTGACCACTGCACCCAGCCTAAAAAAAAATCATGCATGATGACTTGACTCTTGGAAAGTCAAACGTCAACTTTAAAAGGATGGGTGTGGGAACACATTCAACACTGCGTGCAGTGTATGTACAGCATGTTTGTATCAAGTTATAGATAATCGGGGAAAGAGGGAAGCCACCATGGTTGCATTACTTCATGTACTGATGCTGCTTAGTTCAGTGTCAGATTTCCTCCTAAAAAAAAAAATGTCCTTCATCTACAGAAGGATTAACTCTATTCAGACCATTCTTTTTTGGGCTTCCACAACTCCTAAACTATTTATGGTATTGCCACAAAATTTTCAGGAAATGATGTATACACAATAATAAATCACTACTTTGGTGTAACATTATCATTATCATTATCCATTATCATTTTGGTTTTATGTGCAATATTCCCTTAACAATCAGAGGTATACATGACGTCAGTAGAACGAATGTCTGATAAAGTGTCAGTGTCTTCTTAGATCTTTGTTGTCAGCTACGCCAACTAGGTAAAATGATGTCACTTATATTGAAAAATGAACTGAACTTCAAGTGTGCATGGGAGTTTGCCCATCCAGCCACTCAGTCGCTGTATAACTGCAGCGAGAGCTTGGTCCGCACTGACATCAATAAGTCGGACTCGTTTCCGATGGGCGTTGAACTCCGCCAGGGCTGCCCTTTGTCACTGATTCTGTTATTAATTTTTATGGACATAATTTTTTTTCTAGACATAGCCAAGTAGCGGAAAGCTTCCACCTTGGTGGCCTCAGAATCTCATCGATGCTTTTTGTGGATGATGCAGTCCTGTTGGCTTCATCAGGTGATGGCCTCCAGCTTGCAGTGGAACAGTTTGCATCCAAGTGTGAGGTGGCTGGCATGTGAATTATCACCTCTAAGTCTGAGGCCTTAGTCCCCAGCCGGAAAAGGGTGGAGTGCCCACTCCAGCTCAAAGATGAGTTGCTGCCCCAGGTGGAGGAGTTTAAGTATCTCAGGGACTTGTTCAAGAGTGACGGGTGAAGGGAGCGGGAGACTGGGGCTGAGTCTGTAGTGATGCGGACTCTGTACTGGTCTGTCGTGGTTAAGAGGGAGCTGAGCGTGAAAGCGATTGATTTAGCGGTCAATCTACGTTCCTAAGATCAACTATGGTCACAAGCTTTGGGTAGTGACCCAAAGAATGAGATTGCAGAAACAAAAGGCAGAAATGAGCTTCCTCCGAAGGGTGACTCTGGCCTTTTCTTTAGAGATAGGGTTCAGACATCTGACAAGGATGCCGCCTGGGTGCCTCTTGGGTGAGGTGTTCCAGGCATGAAATGATACATCAGTTCAGTTTAGTTCAGATGTCAGTTAGCTTAGCTCTTACTTCATCAGCAGTGTCATACCTTACAGAGGTCCGTTTAGACATTTTTACCACGAATGTAACCACCACATATATGTAATTCAATGTAACTACCACATGGGTGTCACCATATTGCTATAGCCCACAATGCATTGCAAATCATTTCCCATGAAATTGGTAAAAAAAACAGCTTTTGTAGGCACTCAAAAATATTTTTAGTATTTCTGGTCAGAATAAAAAATTATAAAGTATTTTTAGGAATATCTTTGCTGTTGTGGTTGCTGTCATCTTGGAGCAGACATCTTTCTATCAGTATATATTTTTCAATATATACCCTAAAATACCATTAAAATGGACTAATGGTTTATTTGTTCATTTTAGAATTTTTTTTAATCAAAACATGCAAGGCAGTAATGGAGTTAGAGGAACAATGTACCTGAGCTGAACATATTTGCAGTCTTGGATTTTGCACTTCATAATTCCATGTAGTCATCAAATTAGCAGAAATAATTTTAATTATTTATGTTAATTAATAAAGTGATGGGAAAATTTTGCTAAAATTAATCTTTTATGTTAACCACATGTTTAACCTTTCACAGTTAATCCCATTTTTAACCTTTTACAGTTAATCGTATTACAGTATAATCACTGTTACACTAATCCTTTAATACTAAGAAAGAAAATATGTAGTTTGCTTTTCACTAGTATATTGAGAAGTCAATAGTAGCTTGAAAGTATTTTAATGATACACAAAAAAGAGGAAGTTGACTAAAAGCTGACAGACAGAGAGTTGCAAGTAACTGATATGAGCACACATACACTAAGGTTTAAGGTCACTTTGCTAAGAATAATGATACCATGTATGATATATTGATATACCTTACAGAGAAACGTGCTAACATATCAATATGATATGTAAACTATAAAAGCTGATGAAGAGAAGTGTTCTGGGGCACTCCTCGCATCCTTCTTGTAGAGTGTGTGTAGTGACTGCTCAGGACTTGCAAGTTCTAATAAAGCTGCATTTCGTTTATAACCTTTTCTTGGTCATTATTCTTCAGAAGTTTTCCTGACATAAAGGTTCAATAAAATTACATAAAATGCTGTTAAAGTAATTTTTAAAAAGTGCAATTAAACAAGAAAACTGGGAGACTACATTGATTAAATGGATAGCAGTAAATTTTCTCTTACAAAAATTCACTATGGTTTTTATGCAGTAACCATGGTTTTACCATGGTAAAACTATGGTTACTGCATAAAAACCATAGTTAACCATGGTGGATTTTCGTAAGGGTTGTAAAATATGCCTGTCAAAAAGGTGTTACCATGGAAACATCAAAAGTGGTAAATTTGACTCATTATGATAAAATTGTTGCCAGTTAAATTTTAGGAAAAATCACCAAGTTTGGTGGCTTAAGCTGTTCAGGAGTTATACCACGTGAACATTGGCACAGGCCCCAATGGGTCTAGACAGGCTTAACTGATTCTGACAGGTAGAGCCACACAAACAGAGGTGAGGTATGCCAGTGAACAATATTATGTGTAGTCTGCATGTCAGATAAAGTTCCAAACACAAATGGAAATAAGATGATTACACTCTTTTGGATGGGGTACGGAAGCATTCACGAGGAATAATGGGAGGAATGCTGTGGATGGACAGCCCCAGAGGTATGAATCTGTGTGCTTGAACAGAGGGTCTTAGGTGTGGGATGAAAACAGCTGTTCAGCTTGCAGACTGGAAGAAAAGACTAAATGAAAGGCTTCCATCCATTCCCAGAGACAGAGACAGGGACAGGGACAAGTGGCGTGCAGAGCCATGGGGGCTGGGGAGCAAGATTGTAACCCTTAATTCCTCTTGACCTTCACCCCTAAGTAGAGTCTTGCAGGTTTCACACACCAAAGACCAGAAGAAGCTTATCAAGCAGGCTACATTAAGAAAAAGCTGAAGCCTTGATGCTGTGGGACACCACTGAGACTTCAAGAAGAGGAGAGGAAAGAAGGAGACAGAGGCGGGGAGAAAAATGGGGGAAGGGGGCGGGTGGGGAGTGGGGAGTGAGGAGTGGAAGAAGAAAACAGAGAAAATCCAAGGGAGAAGTATTAGCTCATCCAAAATTTAGGCTGGGGGAGAGGGAGAGAGCAAGAGAGGAGAAGTAACCCGTTCAGAGCTTACCTGTTGCAGTGGCAGCTTCACATAGACAATACAACCACAGGATATGCTTTAAATTCAGTATCATCTGTTGAATAAAAAAAGGAGTGCATCTTAGGAATCAACAAATTCAAAGTCTTAAGCATGCCTATTTGCTAAATATCCAGCCAGCATTTCACACAGAATTGTGAAAATTATTGCGATGATAATAATGGAGGCATCCCACTCTCTAAAATATGCTTTAAATGCCCTTAGATGTAACGGATATTGCATTTATAATATCCAACATTATCGAGCAGAATATTTTACTTCGTTTCTGTTCTAAATAAGATCTTAAGGCAAGAACAGAGATTTAATGTCCCAGGAGAAAACTTCCTGTGAGGTCGAACTTCTGAGTTTCTGGAGACAGAAGGACAGGCGCTGTGCGCCCCTCACCCTCATTTGCCCCCCACTGCATAAACACATGCGGTGGGTCACAGAGGGACCTGAAAACTAGTATTGTTTATTTTCAAAGCGAGACAATCTCTCATTAATGGCAATTGGCAGGTTCAAAAGATCATCCTTTAAAATACTGCAGGATGGCAGTCTGCGCCTTGGACTTAACATCAGCACCGCCGTGAGCCCACGCCTATTCAGAAGACCCACTCTAACGGAAAATAAATGACACTTTGTGTGGATCAATTCTTCACAGTGTGTAATCATTTTGTATCACGGGCTGCGCATATATATATATACATGGGCTAAAATCTAGCCATATATGCATGACCTGATGCAGTTTCTTAAGTTTTTTGCTTTGTTTTATTTTTTTCCCTCTCTCTCGCGCTCTCTAAGAAAGCTGAAAAAACACAGATCAATACTGAAGCATCACAGGGGCAACTAATTGCTTGCAGGCTTTTGGAGTTAGATTCTTCAAGCACAGCTCAGAGATGTCCTTTGCTAGAAAGCACAACCATCTGCTTGAACGGCAGTCTCTGATTCAAAACCCTACTTTTGGTTTTAGTGACGCTTAATGTAACTTTTTTTTTCCCCTCCGCAGGAACACCTGTTGCTTCTGGATGCTCCACAGAAATTATGACATGATGACACGGAAGTGCTTAGTCTATTTTTTACTCTCCTTTCTAACTCTAACTTCGGAGTAGTCTTCAATTCACAGACCTTTTTTATTATTTTAGTTTAATTAGTTTCCCCCCTCTAAATTAGTTTGTCTTTCAGACATCGGTGCAGGTTATCTAAGGACAGCAGTGTAGCTCTGCGTGTTTGTCTTAAAGTGATTTGTGGTCTGAAATTTCTATTCATTTCAATTAATATTTGCTTATATTGTAGCAAAATGCACAATGAAAAAAAAAAAAAAAAAAAAAAAAAAAACAATAAACCAACACTAAGAAATCAGTCATCCTGCAACAACTGTCTCAATTAATGCTTAATAAAAAAATAAATAACCAAACAGAAAAATACTTACGTTTAAATGACTTTTATTCCATAAAATGTGCAAATATCGATTTATGTCCTTATTTCGAATTAGTCCCAGTGCGCAACATGCGTGCGCGAAAAGTGCCTAAATAGGTCCACAGCACTTATCTACCCGGCGTGCTTTTCAGTTTCCCTTGATGCTCCGCAGTTGTAGTGTCCCACTCTGGGATAAACTGCACACAGCGACTGAAACCGTGAAGTGCTGGCACAGAATAACTTCAGTTTTACCCAACTCACGCTGTTATTTCGTCACAGTGTTAAGAGGTGGAGCCCATAAAAAAGTGAATGAGACACAGAGTGGAGGAGGGGAAAAAAAAGCCTAATTTAGAGGTATGCCCTCAACCAATCAGACTGCTTCCAAATCACACCGATCTTTTTGGCTGGTAATCCAAATGTCAGATTATAGAGTGCCAGATGACATAGCATGAAAGTAACCAAATATAAGAGAAATAATATCACATTAAAATGTATTTTATAGCTGCCATTTGAATATCAAGAAACAGATAAATCAACTATGTGGAGAGCGCACAAGTCAAGGCTGTATGATGGAAAATGGGCGGTGCAGACATGGCTGGTTGAATTTGAGTCACAACATACTTCTGTCAATACTGTGAAGGAGTTTTCCCATCCATCCCACTAAACCACTTTATACAATTCAAAGTTCCATCCCTCACGCAAGTATTTGATGAGTTACCATAAATGCAGCTTTTAATGTGCTAAGAAGAAAGTTAAGTTTTCATCAAGAGAAATTGATGATTTTTAATAAAAATGTGTTATATCTGATCTGTATAATTATTGAGTAACAAAGAGTCAGCCAATAGTGGTCAGCTTGTGGCTTTTTGCTTGCTTATCCACATAAGGGGAAGGGGCTTGATGATCACCATGACTGGATACTTCTAAACAGGTATGGGGGCTACAGTATTAATGTGCATTAGCTGTTAAAAAGAACATCAGGTGTTCTGTGATAACATAGATTAAAAATACAAAACAATTCAGTTTGTTTTGAGTCTGCATTGCCTCAAAACACGAATGCTGCTTAATGTCACTTTCTTTATTTACTTATTGATAATTTGGACATTATTCATCTTGTTACACCCAAGGATAACAGACTGAAGATTCAGTGTCATGCACAGAGAATTGTCTCTCAACCACTCAAACATTATCTACCTTAAAACAAAACCATCAAAACTCTGCATTTGGGTATTCAGAAATCTCATTGATATTTTTAAATTGTAATTATGCTGTCATTTGCTTTCATAAAAACACACACACAGTACAGAGTACTTTTTATAGTAATGCCACATATAAATATAGGAAGGAATATCATTGTTGTGGTAATGATGACACTATCTAAAAGTTAGAATTAGACTGAAAGTCAATCTAGAGTTTGCACTAATTGTAATAATTGCACACAAATTATGGTATTGTTGTCTGAAACCAGCTGAGAGGCAGAGAGGAGGTGAAACGCCTCTTGAGAAAAGCCAGACCCTGAGGTCCGACGACCCTTGTAAAAAGTTGTAAAAAGGTGTCAGTTCCATACCTGTGTGAACTGGAATCATTTCAGGGCACAGCAACAGTTACCCATAATACAGTTCTCCCCTGCAAAACAGGACCAGTCTGAGGCGCCAGACTCCGAGAAAGAGGGGAGGCAACAGAAGAACTGGGTGAGATATTCAGGGAAAGCTGGATGTAACGTGTTCCAGTTTTAATGGATTAGCTTAATTATAAACACAGGAAGTCTGATGCTTAAACAGACCTGTAAACTTAGCAGTCTGAGAGCATTCTGAGCATGAAGCGGAGACCAAAGTGCTTGCAACACAGTTAATAGAGACTGACAAAGACTGATTGAAATAACTTTCATAACCTTTTATCAACAGGGGGAAAATGGACATAATTTGAGGGAAATATGTCACCTTAACTAAGCAGAATTAACAGCTGCTCAGTTTTAGGTTACAGGATTAATTTTACAGCTGAGTCACTGCTAAGCTAAACATTGCAAGTCACTAACAGTAACAGTATTCAACATCTCTCCTGTATGAGTAACCACTAAAACTTGCTGCTTTTCTGTACCTAAAAACCAGTGGGTCAAAGAGCCAATCAAAGAGTGTTTGATCATGGTGATCCGCTGTGCAGGCTCTACGTATCACATTGCCTATAAAGGCGGTCGCCATCCGGTCACATGCCACCTTAGACAGGATAAAAGGGGCTCCAGCCTAAAGGGAGCTGCCTTACCTGAACTCAGAAATTTGAAGGTTTTCAAATTTGTTTTTAAATTGAGTGTGTCTGTGTGTCATCAGCAAATGTGGGTCCAGAGGCATCTGCAGAAGGAGGAAGAACTCTAAAGGTAGTTTTGAGGACTGTGCCAAGCAAATGCATCACTTTTTAACTATGAAAGATGTAGTCACAGAATTGTGTGTTTAATTGTAAATAAATAAAGGCTGAGTTTGAAAATGGGTGTGATCTCACCTATTAGTACTGAGTAAAGAACACCATTAATGTCAGGGCTCCTTATTTTGCATTTTTAATGTAATGTGTAACTCCCTTTGTAAAGAGTCATCTGATTGCAGCTGATGTAATCCCATAGAAAAATGATCTCTATTATTGATTACTTTCAATAGAGTCACCACTGATCACTTTCTTTTCGATATTTCTTGGAAGAGGAAATTGTCCTGTGTCTACAAGACATATGCTGACAAAAGAAAAACTGCATTTTCTTACTTGATGTGTTTGTCCCTGCATGTTCTCCCCGTGCCTCCCACACAGGTACAGGAAGAACATGCTCTCTGTCTTAGCCCTGTCTTGGACAGGCCTGGGTGTACGCAGGCTCTTGTCCTACGATAGCTTATATCGGCTGTAATTTCGGTGTCAGACAAAAATTAAACCTGTGACCAAGAGTGAGAAAAGGCCTCATGGCGAAAAAAAAAAAAATTATATATAAAATAATATATATATTATATATATATATATATATTCAGTATATTTATATATAAAGTTATATATATATATATATAAAAAACTTATATATATAACTTTATATATAAAAATAAGGCTCTCAAACCAAAATCAAAATAGTTCCTGTATTGATGAAGTGGTTAGCACTGTTGCATCACAGCCTAATGATGCCTGCTGGCTGGCTGGCTGGTAGGGGGGGGGTTGCATGTTCTCGCTGTGCCTGTGTGGGCTCTTTCTGGGTTCTCCAAAGACATTCATGTTAGGTTAACTGGTTATTCTAAATTGTAGCTCTAATCTTGTAGGTGTGAATGTAAGCGTGAATATTGTCGGTCTCTCTGTGTTAGCCCTGTGGGACCAGCAAATTATTGCCCTAAGGGACTAGCTGGGATGGACTCCAGCTCTGCATGCTCCCATAACCAAGTACGTTTGTAAAGTGAAAAAAATTGACAAGTGCAACAGGGTTCCCAGCTAGCCACACTTACTTCTGTCTATGACTTCCAAATATCGTAAAAATTATTTAAAGGAAAAAGAAATAATTTTTTTTTTTAAAGTGCCGCACACTGTCACAGTGAGAATGCCTGAATAAGTGACAGTTGTTTGGATTCCTCTGTTCTCACTCAACAAGTAGGTGTCAGTTATGTTGGGACAGCTGACCGGCAGAGGGAAAACACAGATTTCCTCCTCTGTGGACTAATTGTTGTCTCTATGGAAAGCCACTGATCTACACTGACTTGTGTGTGTGTGTGTGTGTGTGTTTGCAAACTCCAACTTCTAAACAATGTCTTTACCTCAAGTTTTTATGTCAAGTTCTTGTGGTGATATTTTGAGAATCCCAGCAGACTGGAACTTTATGAATAGCTGCATTTGGCACACTTTTACTTACACTGAATGAATGGCAGTGGAACAAAGACATAGGAAGTGAGTTAAAACCGGGGTGGGGGTTGATAATCGAACACAAACCATTCCCACGTCACAGATATTTGCCAATTGCAGTTCACATAATGTAACAATCTGGAAACCTTTTAATCCTCTAACCTCATTCCCTCCCAGCCTGTTCATGACCTCATGGGACTCAAGATTGCAGTAATTCAAATTAAATTTTGGTGTCATAGTGGACAACTCAGTGCTAAGGTTTTTAAAACTCTGTGATCTAAGATATTCACGCTGACTATGCAAACATTCATTGACTCCTTATGCTAAACTTCCCAGTGGAATTATGTTTCTTATTGTTACTTCAGCCACTGAAGAAATGGGAGTGAGAGACAGTCAGTTATTAAGCCAGGCAGAAATTAGGCCTACACAAGAGAAGGCAATATGGGCAGCTCAGCAATTCTTTGGTCTCTGACCAAGAGGAAGTCAAGATAATAACATAATGCATTCCCTGTCATGAGAGAAAATCAAGTCAACTGTAGAAAGTCATTTTGGTTTCCATGGTTCCAATTACCATTTTAAAGGATGGTTTGGTAAAACTGCAAAACAAATCTTTTTTGGTCGCCCATTAAAATGCTTGGGTGGTATACATGACTCCTAAGATAGCTTGGCAGTTACTGTACATTTCTAAGTCAGGCAAGAACATGAAGGAACATGAAGGAACTGCAATGATAGGGACACAAAATACTTGCAAACATAAATAATTTTAATAATGAAACAAATCTCAAACTTTGCATTCTGAAAGTGTGTTGAAACCTTACTGTTGCTGCTTTGTCAACTACTTTTACCTATGATGCAAAATAAAAGGAAAGTATATTTACAGAGTACCTTTAGCTCTTTCTGAACAAAGTTTAAGCTATTACTGCACAACGTGGAAAAAAGCTTCCCTCAAGCACACTCTGCAGCAGGTAGCCATTATCACACTTAATGTTCAGCCACCGTCCTCTTCAAACCTGAAGAACATTTGGCTTAATTCAAATAATGAGGACAATCAGTTCACACCAGCATCTCAAAGAGAAGGCCCTCATTATTCGTGATTATCTCAAGGCTGTTTTAATCACTGTGTTGAAACAAAGTGAGTACTCTTTGCCACTGGCTATTCTGCTCTACTGCAGAAAAGACATCATGAATGAGAGACAACTCAACTCTAAATGTTGTGTTGACATTTCTACATAATTTAGCTACTAAGTAAAGTTTAAAAAAAATGTAACATTCACGGACACGTAAACATGTAAGAAACTGCAAGGGTAAATAAAATTGTACCGTATATTTCTATCAGAATGGTGAAAAAAAAAGGCAAAACTGATTCATTCTACAGAAAGAGAATAATCAAAAACATTAGAATAAAAAACCAAAAACAATAGAAGGCCAGCATGGCACATTCAGATCAAGACATCTGATGTTGCCCTTTTGTCACAGTGCATTACATGCATTCGTAGTACTGGAAATATTCTATTAAGTCTAGGCAAAGAGGTTGCCTGAGAACACGCAGGAGCCCAGACACATGACACCCCCTCACTGTGAATTCAATAGGCACCTTTCTTATTCTTGCATTGACCCAAATTGGCAGAACTTGACACACACAGACAACTGTTTAATGTCGACTGTGTTGGACGTGCACTTTCAAATGCTCCTCCTTCGGGGGAAGGGGGGGGGGGGGGGGGGGCTGCAAGTTTAGGGCTGCAGTGCATGTGTGAAAACAGTCTTTTAGAGCCTGCCCACTGCTTTACTTTCATATGTCCCACCCCCCACAGAAAGATCAGCACTTCCCACTGTGAGCAAAAACAGCAGCAGGTAATTGAGTCTGACATGACTCCCCCAATAAAACTGCCTACATTTCTTATTCAGGAAAAAAAAGGAAAAATTAAACATAAATCATTTATGTTAAGTATATACAATTTTATGGAATGACACAATATTGTTGTTTCACAGCTCCAATTCCAAAAAGTTGGAATACTGTCTAAAATGTAAAAAACAGAATACAATGATTTTCAAATCTCACAAATCTGTGTTTTATTCACAATAGAACACAGAAAACATATAAAATGCTTAAACTGAGAAAATGTACAATTTTAAGCAAAAAAAACAAAAAATGGTAATTTTAAACTTGATAGCAGAAAAAAAGTTGGAACATGTTTACTGCTGTGTAGCGCCCTTGTTTTAATCACAGTCTGGAGACATCTGGGAACTGAGGAGACCAGTTGCTGGACCTTTGGGAGTCTTGTCTAGCTGCTCCTGGGGCTTCTTTTGTTGTACTTTTCATTTCATGATACGCCAGATGTTTTCAGCTGGCGAAAGAACTCTTCTACTACAAAGCCATGCTGTTGTACTAGATGCAGCATGTGCTTTAGCATTGTCTTGCTGAAATATATGTGAGGCCTTCCCTGAAAGACATCGTCTGGATGGGAGCAGATTGCCAGACTGCTCTAAAAACCTGTACATAGCTTTCAGCATTGATGAATGCTTAAAAAATAAATAGTATTTCTACCCAATCATATTACTGACCTGTTACCAATTAACCTAATTAGTTACAAAATATTCCTCCAGCTGTTTCTTTTTAGTCCCAAATTTTCTGATGCACGTTGCTGTTATTCAATTCAAGATGAGCTAATATCTTTTATGAAATAGTAAAATGTCTCAGTTTACATGCGATCTCTTTTCTATGTTCTATTGTGAATAAAATAGGGAGTTATAAAGTTTGCAAATCATTGCAATATGTTTTATTTACATAGCGTCCCAACTTTTTTGGAACTGGGGTTGTACAACAATCACAAACATACATCAGCTGGTTCAGTATGCCTGCATCATGAGTAAAGTGTAAGCATTATTGTTTTTGGCATATTTGGGGATAAAATTTAGCAAATAAGATAAAATCTTAAGTTTATACATATGAAGCACCAAGTTGTTTCATATACAGTATTACAGTGTAAGACTGTGAAGAGTGAGAGCACGGGCAGACAGACAAAGACCACTCTGTCTCCCTGCACATTTGTGGCGGGAAAGCAGGAAGACTCCTGTCACTTCCCTGGATAATGGGAACTCTACAGGTGCACTCTAAGTGAATAACGATGATAAGCAAGAGACTGAACATATAATTTCAGGCTTGCACAGCCATCATTGCTCTCTCTCACAAACACAGTTAGCCCTTTTAGCAGCAGAAGCATGTGCAGCACACTGATATAGACTGTACAGGTGAGAAGGCCATGGAGTTGTAACAATTCTATTAAAAAATGATGCCTTTACAAACAAAAACCTACACATTAAATGAGGAGCTGAAGATAAGAGACCAGTCACTCCCAACACCTCCCATAATAACACTGTGACAGAGCTCTTGTCATCAGACTTAAACGCACCAGGTAAACTTAAGCATACATTTTTCTATGTGCAGGGTCCAAACATCAATATTTTCCCAGGTTTAACTAAGCAGCTTTTAGATGCCTAAACCAAATGAAATCATTTTCAGTGGCCAAACCTAACCAAATAAATTTTAGTGTCTAAACTTACCCAAACCAAATCAAGTAGTTTTAGATGACTAAATCTAAAAATTTTAGTATGTCAACCTAACCAGTTAACCAGTTAATGAAATTGTGATTTACACCAGAGCCACCCCAGCCCACTCCACCCTATCTGCCTGCTTGTAACCTCTTTGAAACAACTACTACAAACATCAATTTGTAACTTTATAGTAGCCTTCCAAATAACATTCACAGATGGCTTGCAAAATTATAAGCCAGCTAGTAAACAGCATTATTTTACTGTTTGTTAAGAGTAAAATAAGTTGTTTAACTGGGAAACTGGGACTGTTGTTTGCGATGGGTCGCAATAAGCTGAATTCAGTTCTGCTCAATTTACAACAATCCCAATTTCTCATGTGGCCCCTTTGGGAAAATGAACTGCCAACCCCTGTTATAAAGTGTTACCCTCAGAATTAAACAAAATTATCCTCGGCAAGGCTATATAGATCAGAAAATGCAAAAAGACAAATATACTGCAATGCTAAATGTTTATTCATGGCTGACATTTGCATATACATTTTACATTAAATACATTTTGTACATTTGGGAACAAAATCTCCTTTATGTGTTTACATTTACAGAAAAATATTTTAATCAAATAAAAAATACACAATTAGACATTAAATGTGGCCATTTACAAGTTGATTTAAAACTTTCAAAATGAATCATCACCTTTCATTCAAAAAAAGAAGAAAGAGATCTTGCCTTAGAGCATTTTAAATCAAACAACTAAGCATTATAATCTAAGGGAAATCCCTTAAATATTCAGCGCTGTCTCTTTTCCCGCTTAATCTCATTGTCCATAACATGTTGTCATGCATTCATCTGTAAATTAACCTTTGATACTCTTCTTTGTTTTGCTTTCAGAATACGTTATTGATGAGATGTAAACAGACAGTGTGACATTCCAGTGGGGATTACTAAACCATGAAGAACATAGTGGGATAATCCTGGCGGCCACCCGTGGTTTTAAACAGACATAAAGGTATCATCAAAATGACAGCAAGAAGGTCCAGAATTCAAAGGTAAAAGGGTCAAATAATCCAAACGGTCATTACTGTCTCTGTGAAAACACACTGCGATGACCTAAGGACCTAAAGCTCAAAGCAGATGTAAAGGAAAAGGCGAGCAAGTGAAGATGGTTAGAGACAACATAACCTTATTAACCGTCTGGAAAACAACCCTCAGGTAATTTGGGCCACATGACATCTACACAATAAACGGACACGTGAAAATGAGAAAATAGACAGAGGTCAAATTATCTTTTGTAAAATGCTAGTTTAGGAAGTGGAAATGAAAGAGATGCTGTAGAGTTTGTTTTCATAATAGAAAGAGGGAGGAAAGCATCAACAAGACGCGATGAGTAAGCAGCAACAGAGCAGTTTCAGATCCATGGTGGTGACACCCTGTTTTTCTGGGTGTAGCATGTTGTCCCCCTCTTTCTTCAGTATCACACTGAGCCAAGGTTGGATTACAGCAGTCAAATTCAAGCTCAGGGTAAAGTCAGACTCTTTGTAAATTACTTCCATAGTCATGCACCAGATTCAAGTTCTTCAGCTTATTAGCAGAAACACTATTAGTTCCTGAGAAAGCCCCAGACGGTGTTAAGTGGCTGTTATCGCATGACCACTGATGCATCTGCGCAAAAGTCTTTACAGCAGCACAGAATTTGGGAAATGATTATATCAGTAACTGCTTTTCACTTCTTTACTGTAAAGCGAGAGGCAAGCAGCTAGTCTCTTAGGAGATGTGGTAGGTAATTGTCACAGTTAAAGCGATCCAGATGCAGTGAGCGTGCTGGCTTTCTAAATTCACTTTCACAAGTTGGGAGAAACTCTGGCATCAAATCTCGACACTCCAGGACACTGTTGCCCGGTTGTCACTGTCTTGGCTGTGTGTATCGCTGTGAGACTTGAATGCCCAAACCTAGCTTGCCACACAGGAAGATAGTGATTGAGGAAACCTCTTCATTATGTTAGCAATTGGTCCTGGACACCTCTATTATTTAAATAGGAGGCTGGAAACAAGACAGGGAGGAAAAGAAGCAAATACAGAAGTGTAGAGAGGGAAGAGAGAGAGAGAGAGAAAAAATATAAGTAAAATATGGTTTGAACTAATGCATCAGATTTAAATTTTATATTTGTCCCATAATATGGAGTTGTACTTTGAGAAATACAGTTCAATATATTGATATAAACCAGAATGAAATACATTAGATTTATATTCAACCCAGCAAGTTCATGTTATTTGTTTAAACAAAGGAAGACAAATTAAATCTGATTAAATGCAAAAGTGAGAGAAGAAGTATCTGCATGGAGCTCAAATGCTATTGCTTTCACACTGCTGACTTGAACACACTGCAGTGATTTTTAGTGTTATTCATTTTGCCAACCAACACCCAAACACAGCCAGTGGTCGGATGTTATTAAGGTTTTCAGAGTTAAAAGAATTGCTGCTGCAACACAGGCAGCAGAGGTAATATTAAATGAACTATACTGTATGGTGATTTATAAAAAAAAAACAAAGGGAAGTTGATATTATTAATACAACACAATGCAAAGCACACAAATGGTAATCAGGACACAGAAGTTCCTGTTTTGTTTCACTTATCTGTGCCTCTTCTGACTGTAGACAAAGTCTGGGGAATGTTGCTTTTCTAACTGCTGTTTTACATTAGTAGCTTACAGGATGTAATATAAGTCTGAGCCCCTTTTGTAGGCAGCAGTCCAACAACCTCAGCTCTTTCTACTGCAGTGTGTTGTGACAAACCACAAAAGGTATTCTAAATTTCACTCTACAGTTTTTAAATGTTTAGACACAATATTAAAAATCATTATGTGCTTTTTTTTTTCTGAAGAGTGCAAATAAAATTATGTCTCTTAATCAAGCCTTTTCATCAGGTGGAGACAGCAGCTATTCTTTAGGAGCTGTGGCCCAGGGCCACTTCTAAGACCACTGTTGTAGTCAGAGATTGGACTACTTTATACCTCTGTGGAGTAATATAATCAGTAATACAAGAAGAAGAGATTTTTCATCCAGAAATTTCCAGTGTTGGATGCTGGTAATTATACTTAAGTGTTTTTTTTTGTTGTTGTTGTTTTTAAACACAGATGACGACAAGATGATGATTTAATCCTCCTTAATTAGGTTAAATGGAAGGAATGGTGAATAAAAAAAATCAGTAGATCAGCCCACATCTGTCACTGCAGTGGTTTTACAGAACTTACAAAGGAAAAAAGTGCTGAATGAAACTTGAGGGAAAGGGCTTTCAAAGCACTATAAAACTTGAAGCCTGAAATGATTTTCTTGCATTGCTGTTAAACTTTGATTTGGGGTCACACGGAACAATTGATTCTTTAACTGATGCAAGACTGGAGCCACTGTGTGTCATGTCGGCACTATCTTGATATAGGCTACTCGAAAATCTATAATATATAATTGCACGTTCTCTTAAAATTCAAGATTCAAACTCTTAGAATGACACATTTTATCATGGTCCTGGACCTTTTGCCCAGTGTTTGTATTTGTTCATTGAAGTTCTATTATTATTTAATTTCTCCTGTTTTGTTGCTTAATTTGCTTTTGACTTAGATTCATTATGGGTTTTGCATTTTGTATTTATAGGTCTTTAGTTATCAGAACCGTGTTCTTGGGTATAGTTTAGTTATATTAGATTCCCAGTTCTCCATTGTCAGCCATGTCCTTTGATCAGTCTGTGTTCCTGTGCCTGTTTTGTCCTTTGTTTCACATTTTGTGTTTGATTTCACTTCCTGGTGTTTCTCTCTGTATTGTGTCAAATCTGTATTTGTTTCCCTGTTTTCACACTTCCTGTTTTATTTTTGCCAGTCTCCTGTTCCGTGTGCGTTGTGTTTAGTTTTGCTTCCCCTTGTCTCATGGGTATAATTCTGTTCACCTGTTCTCCGGCTGTTTCTGCTCTCCTCTCTTTACCTCGTGTGCATATATTATCTGTGTTTTCTTCAATTCC
The DNA here is from genome assembly GCF_007364275.1 of Archocentrus centrarchus. Lineage (NCBI taxonomy): Eukaryota > Metazoa > Chordata > Actinopteri > Cichliformes > Cichlidae > Archocentrus > Archocentrus centrarchus. Next base: position 16,071,249 of record NC_044354.1, on the reverse strand, counting down.
TTGTTGCGTCATCATCTCTGTTTCCCGCTAGCTGTGAGAGTTCCTTTGTTTAGTGATTTGTCTCCAAGGTGTTGAGTTGGTGACTCCAGCCCCGCCTTGGCTCAGGGATTTTGCATTTTGGATATTGTAAGAAGACTCAGCATTAATGCTCTTTAGTTCAGCTCTGTCTCTCACATCCTGTACTTGGGCCCTACCCTGCCTACTACAGGCCTGACACTTGACTGCTACTATTTGCAGAGACAGGCTCCACACCATGTCTTTAGGCCTTTCTTGTATCAAACAACTATGTGATGATTTCACATTAGTTGCACTAGTTATCTGACAAACCTGCAATTTAAAGTAGTTCAGACGATTCTGGGCTCGAGCTGTGAAGCAACCTTCGCTTCCGTTTCGGTTGTTCGTCTTCATCATCATCATCAGAAAAGGTCCGGTCAACGGGGATGCCTTGCCAGAGCAGATTACGGCCTGCATAGAGCACAAACAGTTCATAATTCACATACAGAGAAATGGACAGGCTATTAGAGTCTAATTACATTTCTTCAAAAATCTAAAAAAAAATGGTCTGATGTCTTGTTCCAAATTTGTGGAATTACTTGGGTGGTTACATTACAAAAGCCCAAATTCTTCATCTTTATGGCTTAAGCTCATTCTCTCTCAGTGTCATTTATGGTGCATTTTTGGCAGTTCAAAGACAAATTACCTCAGATAACCATTGTTAACCCCAGAGGACTCCACACCTTCAGCGGTGTGATCTTTATCAGTAATTAAGATCTGGCATTCCTAACAATCTTGGTCACACTTGGATAAAATAGTTTATATACAGAATGAAAAACACACCTGTTTGCCCTTCAACACTGCTGCTAGCCTATTCAGATGCAAAGATCGATAGATTGAGCTGCTGTTTAAGAACAAAGACATACTTCAGCTTAACTGATTAAAAGCTAAAACTTGGTACTGTAATGGTAATGGTACTGTAGATTCAGTATTCACAGTTAACTTAATGAAGAAGGTGTGGGGACTGGTATTAGAGACTCATTATTTCTTTCCCTCTGAGGAGTCACGTGTCCCTCAGGTGACATGCGTTTCTTTAATGTCCTTTTATTCTCCTACTGTCTCTATCTCTTTCAGTCTCTATCTCTCTTATCTTCAACTCACCTCATTGTGAGTGATTCTTCCTATGTTGTCAGATGCTAAAACTCGGGTAGCAGGTCAAAGAGAGTCTCCAGCTCTGCTCAACATGAAAACACTGCCTGAGGCACAAAGGTCAACAGGGGGCAAGCAGGCCAAAGGGAAAATATGTCATCTGCAGTGGTGCCTAACGTTTGATCCGGTACCACTCTGCAATGGCCACATGTTTGTGGACTCACCTGGAATAATATCAGTGAGGTATATTATTACTGTACTTGTATATTTCATGTCCACTAGTCATTGTGAAGGTGTCTATGAATTAATCAGTTGCTGGAGTTACAATTCTAAAGCTATGCAATACAAATATCAGTAGACAGTGGCATGAGTATATGGTTTTTGTCCACCACTGTGCTTTTGGCCAAGGAAAAAAAAAAAAAAAAAAAAACGCTCAAAGACTGATTTCTTTGGACAGCAGCATAAGCATAAATATATAAATACTACTATAAATTTGGAAATAGGCCCATAATGTTAAACGCCTCTGTGTAAAGACAGATTCATGAAGGCACATGTAGATAAGTGCCTGGAGATGTCACTGACAAGCTGAAAAATACAATAAAGCATTATAAAACCCTTCTGGGCTGCAAACAAGCGAGCGTGTGAGCCAAGCCCCACACAGGGTAATCTACCTCCTCCATCCATCTTCACCGAAGCCAAGACAGGACAGAGAGCATGGAGTGGAGGGTGTATGTGCATGTGTTTGTAAATGAGAGTGCAGAAAATTAGAGCCAAACAACACAATCTGCTGAACGACATCAATGTGCTTTTCAACTGTATTCTCTCGAGGTGGTTTGACTTTGGCTGCAAACACAAACACAACCATTGATACAGTGATCTAGGTTATCCCAGTAGATTGCAGCACTGTAGTACAGGGGGGTATGACTCAGATGTGACGTTACTCCAGCGCTGCATGATGCAGGAAGGTGAAGACCACCTCATGGCCGGCAGTGCTGAAGCAATCTCAGCAACAGTCTTGTGTGGGTTTATGACTCACTGACAAGTGTTTCCCAGAACCCTGCGACCAGAGGGTATGTTCTCTGCTTATGTGTGCTTTTAAGTTTATGTTCAACTCCTCAAATACTCACTTACATTCAACTTTCAAGTTTACTGGACAGTAAAATCAGTGAGAGGAAAGCTAAAACTCAAGGGCTTCACTTGAGTCTGCATCATTAGCAAATCAGACCTATTGTGACCTATTACATCACAGTATCAGGAAAAGGAGTAAATTTGCCATGTTCAGTACGTGCACACCCTGCTCCACCAAGACATGGTGTGTGTGTGTGTGTGTGTGTGTGTGTGTGTGTGTGTGTGTGTGTGTGTGTGTGTGTGTGTGTGTGTGTGTGTGTGTGTGTGTGTGTGTGTGTGTGTGTGAGTAGCTACTGGAACACAATGTGTTCGTGGTTTGACACTGCAAAAGCAACATTTTGATAAAACCCACGATGCAATTTTTGAAAACAGCAAAGGTAGGGTGGGGGGTTCACTTAGCTAGCAGTAGTTTTCCATCTGAAACAGCTTGCTGATCCTTGGTGGCATACTGAAAAACCATGCATTGCTCAAAATGGATTTGGGACCGGGATCATTTCCCCATGTGGTTACATTTCTGCCGTCACAAGAGCACAAGTGTTGACAGTGAAAACCTTCTGATTTTATTGTTTGCCCTGTGGAAGCCCCGGGACTCTAACTGTGTCTTGAATTTTCAATGACCTTCTGAAACGTAACACAAAATGTTAAACCTCTGGGTTAATAATACATGCAGTATTTAATGGCTGTGTATTTAACCCTCTGACATGGACCTTTGAGCATATTTAGGGTTGCATTTTAGTCAAAGTAGCATATCATGGTCAGTCACACTAGATAAAAAATAGTAGGAAAGGTTGTCCTGTGATTTCATTCAATTTTTTCGCAATCCATGCAAGTGATTGTGGCGGCCAAGTTGTCAGGGATTGAGCGTACAACACCCTCAACCTCTGGGCGACCACCTTTGATCACGAGGTGACTGTACAGGTGGGAGGAGACCTATTTCCAAACAACTTCTGTCTTACTTGAAATGACTGCAATCACTCTCAGACAGATTGACAAAGGTTTGCAAATAGCTGCTGTCTAATTTACACATGCAGACATATGCAGTCTATCTGCATCTATGAGTGCAATTTGTCTGCAACACATCTCACTGTAACAGGAGATTTGACTCGTCTGGTTGCCAACTGGTTGTATTCCTATATTAAAACAAGGTTGCAAAGCACCTACATCACTTTGTAGTTAAATTGCCAACCTGCAGAAACAATGTCACTATTTGTGGAGGAATTTCTGAATTTAAGTTTTAAATCTATAAGGTTCTGGTTGGACTTTGAATATAAGTAGTTAATGTAAATTTCTGTGTATGTAGATGGCAACACCAACATCCCACTGCTTTCCTAATGTGACTGTAGTATTAGTAATAAACTATACAGACACCCTCTGTATTTTGGCTTAAAACTTAGCTTTTTGATCAAGCTTATAGTTAGGGCTGGATCAGGTGACCCTGAACCCTCCCTTAGATACATTGTAATAGGCCTAGTCTGCTGAGGGGTTCCCATACTGAGTACTTCTTTTTCATTCGCCTCTTTTTGCTCTCTGTGTTTATATCCACTTTGTATTTGATCATTGGTTATTATTAATCTCGCTCTCTTTTTTTTTTAATCAGTGAGGATACATATACCTGTTGCAATTACTTTTTAAAAATTTCTCTTTTTTATTAGGGCAGTTTTCTGACTCAAGCAAACACACACACACACACACACACACACACACACACACACACACACACACACACACACACACACACACACACACACACCTGTAATGAGGATAGTTGGCTCCAGAGAGGGCTGGATGCTCTGACTTGTCTCCTCTCCTCTGTCCTGACTGTCTTCACCTTGAGCTGTGAGATTGTCACTGAAAGAAATTACAAAAGAAGAAGTGTTTCATGTAACACCCCTAAACAGGACCTTCGTTGGATAAGCGATTGTGAAAATGGGTGGGTATGCTTTAAAAACTACAGTAGAGCATTTCATTTTACTGTGCTGGCAAAACTTTCGAGTAATCATCCTTCAGTATTACATATTACTGACCACAAAGGACAGGGGTAAAGCCAGACATGTGAGCAGAAACTATGAGTAAAATCTTCCATACTTCATACTCTGTGGCCTGTAATGATTAAAGCTATTTAACAGACTTGAATAAAAACAAGTCAGTCATAGCCAGAGGTGTGGCAAACACACATGTGGATCTGACAGCACTTTGTTGAGTTTCTTAGAAAACAAAACTTTCAAGTGTGCATCTAAAACAAAGACAAGAACATTTTGATTTATTCTATGTTTGGCCAAAATCTAAATGATCTGTGACCATAGTTCCATGTATTTACAACACAGTGCATAGGGAGAGTATCCCTTTAAGGTGAAGCCTGCACCACTGAAAATAAATTGGTAAAATCATTTTATACAGTCTAACTGACTGAAAACTGTACTTGGTATTAACAGACTAGGACCTACTTGTTACTGTGTAACACGAAACTACAAGAAAAATAGACTGAAAGTGCAAAATACTTGTCAGTCGATAGAAAAATTACAATTTTGGTTTAGGATTATTCATTTTTCAAACATAAGTGACAATCACCTGATAGTACTGGTTTCTGAAATTTGAGAAAGAGCTGTCTTTTCCCATCTTACATTAAAAGTTAAAAAATGTTGTCTTATTCATAATCGATAATCAAAATTGTTAGAATAGTTAGTATTTTTTAGTTGCCCCTATTCACAGATAAATTTTGAATGGACAAACCAGTACAGTATCTCTGTACAGTAATATCTGGTAGCTAGCATTTCATTCCATGCAGTTTTTTTATGACATTTTACAGACACAGTGCTGACCTTTGTCCACCCTCCTCATCTCTCTGCTGGTTGTCTGTGTTTTGAAGCTGGCAGACAGCCTCCTGCAGGCCTCTGATCTTTGCCTTTTTCTCGTTCAGCACCATGACAAAACGTGAGTACAGTTCCCTCTCTAACACCTCCTTTTTCTGAACCTGCTGCTGGAGCCTGGTGAGAAAAACACATGTGCATGTAAACAGGAGCTAATAAGAATATGTTAAATGTTTTTTTTATTATTATTATTTTGGCTTTTATTGGATAATGCAGCACTGAAGGCCAGACAGGAAAGCAGAGAGAAAGACATGTAGCAAAGGGCCACAGGTTGAAGTCAAACCTGGGCCGCTGACTTTCAGCCCTAAGGCATACGGTTGCCTGCTCGTGGCGGGAGTTAATCTGCCACCCAGAATATGCTATGTTTTAAAACCAAGGGGTTTCATGTTTGTTGGCTGATAGTAATTTGCAAAGACAAATGACGCCAATGCCACAGCCCTGTGGGAACCTCATCCTGTACTCTATTCATTAACAAAGAAATCAACAGGCAGATAAACAACAGCACATTTTTTAAATGAGTCACATACCAGGCATTAATAAAATTAAAGACATGTGAATCACTTGAAGTAAGTTCCCAGAAATCACAAACCCAGCTTGCAACAATGGGTGGAACCCACAATATTCTCAAATGGGCGACCAGTGATGACGTCATACTGGGTGACTGTTGTAGATATAAACAAGCTGGCAACTTAAAGAGCAAAAGGAGCTTGCATGCAAAGAAGGCAATCAACATTAAATGCCAACCTTGAACATCTTAAGAAAATTACGAGATTATGTTAAATTATTTCCTTCGTGATCCTTACTCTCCGAGTATTCGCTGGTGATCTTGCTTCAGTTTACGGTTTTCCTCCAACAATTTTGAGTTTTCTGTCTCCAGATCTGTGCTATGCTTTAAGGACTGTCCAATCATTTCACGGGTCAGTTCTAGAGGGTCTGGAGATGGCTGTAGCTCCACGGAGCCCAAGTGCACCTGAAGTAAAAGGGGAAAGAAGAACAGCAACAAAAAGCAAAATGAAAGAACAAGACAAAGGACAGAGTTCAACATAGAGTTTCCTTTGCAAGTCACTGGAGAAGATAGACTTATTCTTTCTTCCTCTGCACTGACAAGCAACTTCCACTTGTCTCCCTTTGAGGGCACCCAACAACAGGACAGATTTAGGACTACTCCTGAAGTACCTGGGGATCCTCTGCTAGAAGTTGGAGGAAGTTATCTGGGAAAATCACATTTGGCATCATAATCTTGGCATGAACTACAACAGGGTATGAAAATGATCCGTGCAAAGCTGTCATCTAGCTTCCAAAATCAGTCCACTGCGAAAAGTGAGTAAGCTTATGCACACTTCTGTCATTGCAACCAGTTCTACAATACAGAGGTACAACAAACATTACATAACATTTACCCTCAAGTGAGAGACTTTTTTTAAGATGAGGAGGCATTTTCTTCTGTCTGGAAGAAACAGAAGATGAATTCACTGGGCACCTGCAAAGTATGCAAGTTTCCTCTCTGTTGATTTTTGTCGGTGAGTTTTTGGAATCACAGGCAGGCTTCATAAGTAATAAAACATTCCTCATTTGGGTTGCATCTTGGCTCTAAGTCACAGGCCAGGGCTGAGGCAAAAAACAGCAGCCAGAGACACGGAGAAATTCTAACATTTAAATAGGAAATTTTTAACTGAATTGACAATAGAAACATTGTTTAATTTGGTGCATATCATATTATCTTTGCTTGTTGCCCTGAAGATTCTTCCATTTACACACCTACAAATAAAGTACTTCTCATAAAGAACGGAAAAACCAGAAGGTAATGAGGTGCTAAAACTTCACTTGGCTGTGTGAGGTCGCAGACAAACTGCAATAAAGCCACTGTCTTCAAAAGCTCTCATAAAATACTTGTCATTTTTGTCCTGGGCTGATTCTGTCCTGGCAGGCCACACACCTGTTTTCCACTCTTATGGTGAATCTGAACATGTTTTACTGAGAAGACAGTGGCTTCATATTGCCCCCAATTTTGTTTCCTAAGCAGTCCTCTGCGTTTGTTTCAATTTCAAAAATTTCCACTGTCTCTTTTCTCTCCTTCCATCTAGATATCTCAGACTCCCATCAGTCCCAGCTGTACTCTGTGTTTAGAAGTGGCTGAATGTGTTTTTTAGGGCCTTGAACACTACTAATGGCTGTTACAGAACTCTGACAATAACAAAGACATGTGATAAGAGCAGGGCTCGTGAAGGATTTACTACAAAGGAAGTTCAACATAGCCAGACTTCCTGTGCGTTAGCTCGCTTGACAAAACCTAAAATCCCAGTCAGAGATAATTAGTATCATGATGGGGGTTATCAGCTTTCTTCACTAACCCAGAGACTCTACTTCAGGTGCTGTGTGCACTCAAATAAAAAGAGGCATTTGATGCATCATCTAACTCGTTTTCTGTATAAAATGGATGAACTGAGCTACTCAAATCAGAGACAATTATCAGAAGAACTGATGGTAGAAATCTATAAAGTAGAAAAAAAAACAAACATATTAAAATGCAACCCTAAGAGTGCAAACAAGACACAAGAGTAAGCCTAAGGCTGCATAAAATCATTAATTTGGGGATATGATCATCACAAGTGCACAATGTAATTTCACCGCTCAGTGCACTCTTGGTGGTGCTGTTTATTTCCAATGTGACAGCTGAGAGCTCTGAAACTTTAAAGTGCATACATTTAAACACTGAATATTACTCTGACTCTGTCCCATGGCCACGTGTCTCAAGGACATGTAGGCATCGCTTTAGTTTGTTGCCAGATCAAAGTGAAATTAATTCTATTGTTTGAATAACTTCTGGGTGATAAATAGTCTACAGAAGTAACTGATCAGTTTTCTAATCTGTGCTCTAGTAGTTGCAATTCCAGTTGTGTACAAAAATGTAAAAAAAAAAAAAAAGACTTGGCAGCAGATCATGTCCAAACATGAAAAAATGATTTTCTGCATGACCATCTAATATGAACAAATGCAAATTCCAGCAACTATATGTCACACAGTCTGCACTGCTGTAGCTTAACAGATGGGCTTTATTCCAGGTGTTTAGGTCTCCATCCTTGCGAAATATCACTTAAATATTAAATGATTACAAGTTGTATCACCTGTCAATAATGGCAATATTTCTAAGGTGACAAGTAGAATGTTTCCCCAAAGCAAATGCAGCATAATTAAACAAACTTGTGATCTCCTGTGAGAGAAAATTTTGAAAACCTGTGACCAATGAAGCAAAATTAAGCACTGTGGTTCAATTAGCCTAACATAATACTGGCATAAAATGGCCCAAGAGCACTAGATTTTTCAGTTTTGGACCTATGTGTGTATCTCTACATATCCACATCAGGGATCCATCAGTGTGTATGACTACACAAATCTGGAATAGAATACAGAGAGATCAGTGACCAACTAAAAATCGATGGCAGCAACAATCATGATGTAGCCAGCTCAGTGTCCCTTCCAGGGAACTGTAGGCCTGGAGATGCATTTACCCCTCCTGTTTCCTAGATGGTAATTTGTTTGGATTGATATAAGCTGTGCCAAATCACACTTGGCACGCTGCTCTCCTCTGGTCACTGCATGGTCTGGGAGATGCTGATTTCCAGACTATGTTAAAGCACAGCTGTTTCCTGCCTGCCTGCGATGGACTGGCAACACTTGCCCAGGGTGGATGCTGTGATAGCTGGAATAGGCTTGAGCACTGCCAAACTATCTGGTTCCTACTGTGACTGTACCATTAAACTATTTAACTATTGTCATGGTCTGAGTCTTGGACCCAGGGTTTTGAGTTTTGTGGCTTTTCGACTTTATTTAGATTTGCTGCAACAAATCAGGTCTTCCTCGCTGCTACATCAGCAGACCAGTTCCTCTTCACCACCACAGCCAGTCTGCTGTTCACCAGCCTTCTTTTTTGGAGAATTATGGACTGATGAAGCAGAGCTTGCCACCATTGCACCCTCTACTTCCTCTACTTCCTCTGCCCCCTCTTTGAAGAGGAAGTGGGGCTCCCATTGTTGGGGCTCCTTACCGCTAGTGGACACTGGTTCCTAGTGTTTGCCTGCCTCTCTGTCAGAACCTGCAGACCCGCCAAAGTCTACCGATGCCTGGTCTTCACATCCCACCTCAACGGATTGAGCCAGGAAAAATTAAAACACTATTAAGACTATTGTTCTTGGTTCAGAAAGTTTAAAGACTGCTTTGTTTGTCGCTGAGCCAGCTAAATCTAAGACAGTTTTTGTTTCTGAGCTGACCAATGCTGAAACAATCTGGAGTTTTTGAGCCTACCAATAGCTAAACCGAGTATTTTGTTTCTGAAGATATGTGTCTTGTTTCTGATCTGGCCCATATTGAGTTAAGTTCTGTTTCTGACATAACGTGTTTTTGAGACAACTGAAAATAAAATGCTGTCCAGAGTTTCTGAGAAAGCCAGTAATAAAGTATTGTGTTTCAAGCTGGTCTCTAAGTGTATAGTTTCTGAGTTGGCCTCTGATTGTTTTGTTTCCCAGCCAGCCAAAATGAAAAATTTATGTGTCGTGTTTCTTAGTCAGCAACTAAAGCGACAATATTTTCATTCATGAACAGGACCAGCTCTCCAAAACTGTATTTTGTGATCATCAGCCAGCTCATTTGAAGACCATTTATGATGTTGTTGATTTGACTGACTCGATCAACTCATTCTGAGACTGTTTGTTGTGCTGCTTAGCTGGCTTCCCCAAAGACTGTTGGTTTTCCTCAGCCAGCTCATTGAGAGACTGGTTGTTAGGTTGCTCTGCCCGAGGCATTCCCAGAGACTGAGCGCCCTGCACTTCTCCTTGCTTCAGGGGTGAAGGTGGCCAAGGCCCTGCCCGTTCCTACACCCATTTTTGTTCCCAGGGTGAGCATGACCAGGCGCCAGCCTCAGCCTCAGGAATCAGCTGTGTGCCCTGCACAGCCCCAGTCGTCAGGAGAGATGGCTGTGAGCCCTGCACAGCCTGAGCTGAGGAACCTGAGAATCCTGAGTATCCTGTGCAACCTGAGAAACCTGAATATCCAGAGCAACCTGTGCATTCTGAGTATCCAGTGCGTGCCCTGCTAAGCAGCCCCAGCCATGCCACCCAGGGGGTGGCAGCAGCAGTGACGGTGGCCCACAGGTATGCTACTCAAGGGTCAGCAGTAGCAACCTCCAGCCATGCCAACCGAGGGTTTTTGGCAAGGCTTTCTGGCTACTCAGAGAGAGTTTCTCTGTCACTGGCCACCCAGCCAACCCCCAGAGTTGCTCCATCTTTGTCGCTGGCCACCCAGCTGGCTGTTGCTTTGTCCCTGCTTTTGGCCTCAGCTCCAAAGTGGCCTGTTCAACCCACTGAACTGTTTTGCCTCCTCTATTGGTTTCCTGGTCAACCTCCCGAACAGCTCCACTGTTCTATTCCTTGGCTGAGTTGATCATCCAGGGTTTTTTCCTCCCGTGGAACTCTCCTGTTGTCTGTTTTGTGTTGGAACTTGGTTGGATTATTTGCTGCTGACCTACATAATTCTGTATTTTTTAAGAGCTCAGCAATAAAGCTGCCTTGTGATTTTGCATCTGGTCTTCCTAGTCTTGGGTCAATCTGAAGCCCACTACACAGACCAACCTTGATAACTATTAGATTTTTAAATCTTGTTCAACTTTATACTTGTGGTGACTGTTAAAACATAATGATCTCATTTAGTATTATCAGGCGATACATTTAGTATAGAGTGATAATTATTTAAATTGAGCAAGTTTTTTGGGGAAAGCTCCTCAAAATATTCAGCTTCTTCAGTGTCCATGCTGACAGTGCTCAGACTGATCACAACAAAAGCCAGCTTAATGGACTCAGGACTCAGAGAAGACCACCCGGATACTATTCCCAAGAACTTGTAAAAAAGCGGAGCAACATCAGTGATCCAGTGCAAGCTCTTCTAGCAGGGGGAAAATGTGTGACGCTGAGCTTTAGAATTTAACAACAAGCTGACATAGCTGTGATTCAGTTATTGTGCAAGATGAGATTTGGCCTTAATATGAAACATTGAAACAAGTGCAGCTTGTACACTATGACATGTTGCATACAGTTGTGGTCAAAATTTTACATAAACTCATCATGGGCAAAAATGTCATGGTAGTTTTGGGCTTTTAATGATTTCTTTGAACTGTTCTTTTTCCAGAGTGGAATGATTGTACAGCATATCTTTTTAATGGCTTTAAAAAATAAGAATTGGGCACGCAAATTTGAGTTTATTTTGGATTTTCTCTAATCCACACAAGGTCAAAATTATACATACCACTGCCACTCTTCTTAGCAGAATTGGTAGAGTTCATTTAAATTCATTGGCTCCCAGGCACGGACCCTGCTTTTAAGCATAGTCAGGTATGATCATCAGTAAAAGAAATTATATTCAAGTACAAGTTCTTGTGATGTGGAAAAAGAACAGTTCAAATAAATCATTAAAACCCCCAAATTACCATGTCATTCATGCCCATGATGAGTGTATGTAAATTTCTGACCACAACTGTATTATCGTCTGTAGTCACATATGCACAATTTGTGAGAAGTAAGCTTTAAGACAACATTGAAGTAAAGATGTAAGAGAGGTGTGAGAAAAGATCAAACTTCTCCTTGACTTCTTACTATTTGCATCTTAATCTCTGCTGTGCTCTACTGTAGAGGAAAGATAAATAAATAATTCAGCTTCATGAATGTGAAAGCTCTGCTGAACACTCTAATATTTCAGTGCTTTAAAGAATGTTGTTCTCTAGAGTTTCTACAGAACTCTCAATCTATAATAATGACTGCATCTTTGCCAAACTTTATCTTCAATGGTTTAGCCACTGACACTGATCACAAATCTTCCTAACCAGTATGTCAACATTCTATTACCCTAATAAGACACCAGACAGAGACATCTAAACTACTGGAAGAACATCCTTTATTTACCAGATTAACACTGGAAATCAAAGTCAACTGCTGTTTATTTATTCTCCTCCTACCAAAGGTAGTGTGTTTCACTGTCTTTGGTCTAAGGTTATCTGAGAAGACCGTAAACACACAAATTCCACATCAACAAAAATTTAACTTTACCATATGGAAACAGAAGAGATTACACTAAACAGAGCTTTAAATATGAAAATGTAGGCAAGCAGCATGCTAATTTCTGGATATCAGTGACAGACAGTAATTTAGTTTCTGTACATGTAGGTAATGAACACTGAGAGAAAGCAAAGGACTACAAATGCTTTCTTCTTTTCTTATTTTCTTGTGCTTGGGCTCCTCTCCTGGGACACAGAGATAAAGTTAAAGGTCATTCTGCACACTGCTGCCAGCAACTGCCAAGATGTGGGAGGTCAGACTGTTTGTCTGTGATGCACAACCCACTACCACATTTTCGTTTTTTTTTTGGTTTTTTTTGGACTGTGTTGCTGAACTGAACAAACACTAAAATAAGCAAACTGGTCATAGCAGCTGTTTCAGCCTCCAGCAATACTGGATATATGACATATAGCACTTAACTTTCAGGACAGAGAGACAAGGATAATACCATTACAACTAAGTGAGATGCCTCATTCATCTGGTTTCTTATGACCTTGCAAGCGATGAATAATCTACATATTCTGCACACACTTTTAGCCAGATCTTCTTCTCTGTATGTAAATTTGTCCAACATTTCAATGTGGTCCAGTGTGTGTGGTCTAACTGTTTGTTTATGTTAGTGTGTGTGTCTCCAGCTAAAAACCCAGACCATAAGGTCAAATGTTGACATAGGTGTCGAGGACAAAGCCAAAGGAACACAGCCCCAGTGAAAATGATACCATAACACACTGTGGCCACAGAGGACTAAAAGCTTTCCGTGTCACTCCATCTGGCATACTGCTGGAGAGCTAAAACGCAATGTGGTCCTGAGGACAAGAGAATAACTTGCTTTAATCAAGAACCAGTAATCAATGATATGAAAATAACAATAATTCAAAGAATTACTGCAGAATGTAATACCAATATCAAGTCAACTCTCTCATGTCCATTTAAAACATAGAGAAAACAAGGGGGAAATATAATGAACATGTCCCTGATAACAGCCTTTTTCATTCTCTATCTGGAAATAACTATTGTGTCTTAGGGACCAGGGAAGTGAGTGGGTGAGCACTGTGCACATGATACAAAGAGACAGTGTGCAAGAGTGGGCACAGACACTCTGACGTGTGGGCATCGAAGCAAAGATCAGTTTGTCCTATCAGTTCCCTTATCCACTCTGCAGAGGCGTGAGGCCAGATACAGAGCAGGAAGTGAGGGGCGAAAGCAGTGAGTCCATCCCCGATAAGACATACTTTCACATAAGCAGCAAGGACGATATGGCGTTGAACTAACCAGAGCACAGATACCATGGGAAAATACTTAATGGTCACTTTGGTTTCTGCTTAGAAAACTGGCGTCAGAGAGGTTGTAGCAAAAAATGAATAACAGTCATTCGAATCACTGATAGTCATTCAAATTAACATTGTAGAGACAACTACAACTCTGACTACTATTGCAGGAATCTGCAGGTGGCACCAGCAGGAGAGACGCGTTGGTGTATCCGACCCTTCTGTGAGGTTAGTGTTCAAATCTGGCTTCCAGCTGTGCCAGTTTCCCAGACTTCAATGGAACAGCAAAAGCTAAACATGCAACCAATTTGTCCTAATTTTTGCTATTGGTGTTTGAATCACTGCTTTTTTTTTTCTTTTTTTCTTTCTTTCTTTCTTTCTTTCTTTCTTTCTTTCTTTCTTTCTTTCTTTCTTTCTTTCTTTCTTTTTTCTTTTTTTTTCAAATTCAAACCACAATAAAGCATTTGGCCCACTTCATGGCAATGAAAAATTTGCAATGCCAAAAAGTGGATTTAGGAAGCAATTCTCTGGTCTAGCCAAACAGCTCTATTGTTAACATTGTACACAATAATGCAGTATGAATAGCACCGTAATTTTCACACACACGCAAGCGCACGCACGCACACACACACAAAAAATGAAAAAAAGCCATTATCCATTATCCAGAAGCTTCCTGTGATTTTCTAAAACCTGTCACTTTCACTTTGGGTCATATTTCAGCACCAGCCTCGAAGCATGGGGATTTGGACTATAATTTTTGACAGCTGACAGAAGATGATTGAAGCCACAAGCGAATGAATGAGACACAGATGTGCCTGTGTTTTATATTTGTCAAATAAAAGTTATCGTGTAGTTCACTGGGGATTCCAGCTGTGCAGCTTGACACCAGCCACAAAATTCACTGGAGGAGCCCAAGTTCTCTTATTCTTGCGTATGAAATTATCCAATACATACTTGAACATGACAGATTCAAAATGTCAGCAAATCATGTGCACCATCATTTTTTGAGAGCTGAGGACTTCGAATGAAAAATGAAATTACAAATTACAAAAGAATTGATATAAAGGGCCAAAAGTGAAGATTTTATAGATAAAAAAATTAACAATAAATTAACAAGTGATTTCCAGTAATTCTCCTATACAGGCACCTAGCCACTTTTTTTTAGCTATTTTTACACCATTTGTTTGCTTGTCTAGAGTTATCCATTAAAAGATTTGTACTTGTTTGAGTTATTAGTGGTTAAAATTATTTTGTGAAATTTATATTGTTAAAATGCTAATAGCAAACAGAGCCAAAGTTTCAAATAATAATACTAGTAAAAATAAAATCAAAATTAAATAATAAAAATAGGGTCAGTTTTTTCTACTCTTTGATCAGAATGATGTCAGTGAGAGGCTTACAGCTCTGTCCGTGAGTGAGTGTCTACAGCCATCTGTAAAACACGGTGAAGGCTTTGAGGCTTCATTTTTCAGCAGAACAGTGATCTCAAATATGATGCAGTAAATTATACCTGGATACAAAAACACACAATGGAACACTATCATGGATTGGCCTGCCCAGAGCCCGGACCTCAGCATTACTGAAGCAGTGTGGGATCAGCTACACAGAACAGAACAAAAAGGCAGCCAAAATCCAAAGAAGAGCTTTCAATGTCCTTCAAGAAGCCTGGAGAACTATTCCTGAAGACTGCTTAAAGAAATTACAAGAACGCTGAATAAGAGGGTTCAGACTGCGTTGAAGAATAAAAGCGGTCACACCAGATATTGATTTTAATGCTTGTTTGAATTATGCAAACACTGTTTTTGACTGCATATAAGCCAAAGACAAAACGCAAATTGCTAAACCTATTTTTCTTTTTTTTTCCCTATTTGCTCAGTACAGTACGCAACACAAAGACTCATATCTGTTAACCACTGTATCTGAATGCTTATAGTGAAAAAATGCATTTTTATGGAGACCAATTATATTTTTAATGTTAGTTTAAAAAAAAAAATAATACAAGACTATACAATGAATTAACCCACCTTACAGGACTATAGCACAGATAATGCAACTGACACAACCAGACCTAGAAAAAAAAACTAAACTCAAAATCTTAGTTGATAATATGACAGCATATGTTAACAAGTGACCTAATGATAATCTTAGGTTTAGGGATTTAACACTGCAAAGTCCTTAATTTGTAAAAGATTTCAGTTACTGTTCAGGCAAGCATCTGTGTTCAATTTCTGACAGATTTGTACTTAAACAGCAATAAGGAGGAGATTATGTTTAACTTATGTGTGTAAAACACCTGCTTAGTTGTAGTTTAACAAGAAATAGCTGGCTGCATTCATCATTCCAGCGTCTGAGGTTATAATCATAAAATATTAACGTCATGTCAAGTTTACCACCTGTCGTGTCTTTGCCTTCTTTTCTTCTCTTCCTAAAGGAAACTTGCACCCTCAAATTAGCCCAGAGAAATATGTTAAACCTTTTAATCTCTGACATTTACAAAAAAACAAAAAAAAAAGGGGGGGGGACTACAAAGAACAGAAGGCAAAAGATTAAACTAAAAAATTGCACTTCATATAAATAGCCCCATATGGATTCTGAGAATTTTTTTCTACCACACACATTCTGCACATAGTGAAGATAACTGCAACAACAAAGCACTGACGACATTTTTTTTTTAAAGCACACAGAAGACTAATGAGTTTTAGGCCACTGTCAATCATTTTGTGTGGTCTGGTTGCTTTTTTGGCAACAATGGTTCCCCCCGTGAAAGAACAAATGAGTTCCAGTAGTCGATTTCATACATGCATTGCAGCCCTGAAATTATCTCCTCTACAGACACAGGTGCGTGTAGGAATGTAAATCTCCGATGCAGATCAGACACAGCAGCTCTGACTGATTTCCCCAGACTGTTGTGAGATCATGCGTGAAAACAGCTGGTGATTTAATGAAGTGTAATTGGGCATTTTTGATAGAAAGTAAAAGGTGTTACAATAATTAAGGCATCGTAAATTATGTGCGAATTATTGTAAACATCAGCAACCATTTTGAGAAAAAAAAAAACTTGATTCAGTTGAATTACAGTTGGGGATTTCTCTAATAATATCCTTACTACATTCACAGTAATAATACAAGCAAGACATTGTTGATTATATTTTGTGTTAAAACTGAGGTACATTTTGGGAAATCAGTGTTTCTGTTTCTCTTTCAGAAACCAAATATTCACTCAACAGCTTTGTCAAGTATGGTACCTTAAGGCTGATGGCCTCCCTGCCATTTTTTTGTTATAGCCAACAGTATGTCTGCACATGTCTGGGCATGAACACATGCATGTAAAGGCACACTTGTACACATTACCCACAACAATAGAGACAAAGAAAGAGGAGCTGAAGAAAGAAAAGGGGTCTAATCAACTGTCTTTTAACATAGCTAGATGGAGATGGCCCTCTCCATAAATCTGGGTTTTATGGTTACTACAGTGTTCCTAACCTCCTGGGGTTCTTCCTCTGCCAGCACAGCATCACAACATCCCAAAGTAACTTTCTCCCCGGAGGCACCGTCTGACAGTTTGGAAAACTAACATCAAACTCAAGCCAAAGCACCATGACACGTACTTCAGCAAATGTATCACTCCTGCCTATGAGAGCAAACTATATAACATATGTTTCTGAACTTTTTTTCAGTATTTGTCAGTCACTGTTGCATAAATTTAACAACATTATAATGCAAGCCAACACCATCTTCTCATGTAACAAACCTTGAGTCAGCAACCTTTTTCTCATTTTCAAGCTAAAGCCATTAGACCACTAACTAATAACATTGCCTTTGGATGACTGGTAGCAAACTGCACTGAATACTTCCTGTCTGTAGCCTGAAGGCCACCAAGCCTTTCTAATTCTCCTTTAATCTGGGGAGACTATAAACCTTATCTTTTCAATGGTCCCCTGTAAAAAAACAAAAAGAAAAAAAAAGAAAGCAAGAAGACTTTCTTTCGATTTTGTTGTGTGTCGTTAGATGTCCTCGGGGAACGGTAACAAAAGGTGAGCGCATGATATTGTGGAAGATGAAATACTGATAGATCTACATCGTGTTTTACTCAATGCACACTGTACCACTGATCCAAAAGACACAAAACAAGCTTCAGCAAATATGACCGGAGCCTCTGTTTCAAAGCTACAGGAAAGGAAGGTTACAACTGCTGCACTTTTTTACACCTCCATGCAAAGCACAAAACAGCAGCACTCTCTTTTCATTTGTTATGAATATCTGGTCCAAAAATAACCTTAGCATTAAATATAGCATTAAAACATGTACGCAAATGCAATAGTGGACGTAGTGGAAATAGATCCATTGGAACTGAGGTGTTTCAGATGCCATATTGCTGCATAATGCTCTAATATAATGACACTGGATTTTAATAACTGTAACAGGTTATCTGACAACTGTGATGTAAACAGTAGGGATATATCTTTTTTGTGTTCTAAAATATTTGTCAAGAACAGTTCTTGTAGACATTTTATTAGCCATCAAACCACCTTGTCAATACTTTTGCACTGCACTGTAATGAAAGCAAAAACAAAACTCAAGGTTATGGCTATAATCCCGGTTGGCGTCTCTCTGTGGAAATGTGTCACCTCATCAGAAGCTCAAATACCACTACACTAGCCCCTGCAGGTAAGCATAGTGATTCATGTCAAGAGGGGCTAGGACCCTCCTACTACATAATAGGCTGTCATAGCATCAGTGGTCATTCAAAACAAGCTCTTACTTTACATGCTTCTACAGCAAGAAAGGTGGTCTGGTGAGGCACTCGCTGAAGTTAAGCATTGATTTCGTGCCTCACTATGAAAGAAATACTGATTTCAAGATTGCCAGATCATTGATGGTACAAAAGCAGGATATAGTGTCTAGGTCTGAAAAAGTGAAGCCAACATGGAATGATTCCTATGGTTCCAAAGTCTTCCAATCCTTGAGAAGCTTATTGTCATAAATAAGTTTTGTAAAGGTCACTGTGACCTTGACCTTTGAACACCAAATTCTTATCTGTGACTCCAAGTGACTCAACACTCCTTTTAGTGTATACTTTTTATAAAAAGCCTTTCCTGCTTTAACTCTACTTATTTTCAGAATTTCATTTACATTTCAGTGTAAATGCTTTCCTGGTTACATGTTCATTTATTTAATGATCTAGTTGCTTCATTTTTTTATCTTGAATACTTTGTAACATAAAGGGCTCTACATATAATGATTATTATTAGAGTAACACTGTAGAAATCGACCCCAAATTTGTGCTCACCAAAAAATCATTACAAGTCTTCTCATACAAGAGATGACGGTGATCAGGAGAGAGGCTGAAAAAATAGATCTCCTTGTGTCCCCTTCTTCCTTCTTCACTTATCGTTAGTGCCTGAAGAAGATCCTCAACATATCTCTCCCTTGGGACTCCTATGTCATTGGCTTCCCTTGTCATATCATCCTCTGAAACTGACAAAAAAGGCATTTATCAAACATCTAACTTTTTTTTAAAGACATTTTTCTCATTTCTTAAATAATTTCAAAGCTGCACACCTGACAAAAACTGGACAGAGGGGAAAGAGCAGATTACAGAACAAGAAGTATAAACATTAATTATGTAGTAACCCATGAATGCACGTGAAAGCGGATTTGAAAGGAAGCATGCAGAGAAACCAAGGGGACTGTCATCAGCTGTTGCACAGCTGCTAACGTGGGCTTGAAAGTCCCAATTAACACATGAAACAGAGGAACACTGACGAGCCAGAGGCCTGCACGTAGCTGTTGCAACTCCAGCTCCACCTGTCAGCGCTGCAGATAGACAGCAATGGAAAACTAAGGAGCAGTTATGTTCCAGATGTCCTTCCAGAGTCTGGGCAGTCATGTACAGATATACACAGAAGCTCAGCAGTGGCTTACTATATACAAAGACAAGCCTTGTAGATTTTAATCTGCTTTATACACCTGTAAGCTGCAGCATAGGAGAGAAGGAGGATGATGAAACAAGGTCACCGCTGTCCCTCTTGTTAAAAGACCAACAGTTATAACATTATGATATGGGGGTCAGCCAGGTGCCTACACAGCTTGGATGAATGGCAGACTGATGAATAGCAGCCCTGGTAACCACTCAGACTAGTTCATTTAAAAAAAATGCAAGTCTCTCTATTACACATAAGCCTAAAACTAGGTAATTTATAATTATTCTGAACTATTTTCTCACATCTTAAATCTTTACCTTCTCCAATCCATGCTGAGCTGCCATCAGTGAGAGCTAATGTGAAACCAGCACCCAGGTCTATGGCCCAGTCCACTCGCAGGAAGTACGGGGTGTATGGATCATTACTTAGACTAATCTGGCGAACTGTACCACTCATGTTTCTCACATGTCCCGTAGACCTGTGCAAAATCAAAGACAGAAATTTAGACACTCTTAACAAGATGACATTATAATGCACTTTTCCAGTAAAAATTCCCATGCAGTGTGTTTAGAAAATTTTGTAGGCTTGTTAGTTTTGGCTCCCAAGACCTCCTTCGAAGACAGCCCTCTAATCAATCCATTTTCATGGTGTAACGTTGTGTTAATCTTCCATTTGCATCAATGCGGTTCGTTGTTTCACTAGTTGGATTTGGTAATAAACGTTCCTGTGTCTGCCTTCAATGGGGGTCTCTCTGAGTCAGTGGGACCACACGGAGATTAACATGTTTTGGCAGGTTTTTTTGTCGGCCTTCCAACCACCAGGAAACTAATTACATGCTGTTAAAGATAAACAGAGGAATATCCCTGAAACAAACCAGTTGTTTCACTGGTTTTATACAATGTGTACATTAACAAAATGTATGCAGTACATATAATAATACTGTGTGAAAGTCTTCAGCCACTTGAGCACTTGAGAAATAGTTTTCAAGGATTTCTGGAGGTCTTTCAAACTTTTCTTCAGATATTGGCTGCTTTTTTTACTCATTTTCAGTCAAGTCCTTATACAGTACCTAACCATTTTCACTTGAAGGTTTTATTTGCTTGTTTGTTAAGCCAGTTAACACTGACTTATATACATCATTCAAGCATTAAAAAAAGACACCTAACTCACTTAAGTGAGCGTTGTCTCTAAACATAACAGATAAGTTAGCAAATTAGTGAGAAGTGACTTTTGGCACTTTGTTACTCGTGAACTGTTGGATAAAAAACACATAATTTGTATATACTTCTTTAGCAAAATCTGTGAAAAATGCCAAAGATAACACACTTTGACAGACATAAAATAGTACTTTTACACCAGCAAAGTGATTCCCAAAGAGCTATTAGCCAAAGAAAAAAACAATCTACAGCAGATGAACAGTATCTGAAAGTTATGTTCTTAAGAAAAAGGAAAGAATCCAGCAAAGACCTGACACCAGACCTGAGAGATGCACCTGGCCCTTCAGTAAATCCATTGGCCAAAGTCTCAGAAATAGTCTCAGTGGAAGCAGGGTGGCTGTCAAAAAGCCATTCTTAAGTAGAGAAAGAGAACGAAAAGGCCAAATTACAAATGACCTTGACCGAAAATCAGTCATCAATACGTTTTATGGAATGATTCATCTAAATTTTTGGTTCAAATTGTCATCAGTATGTACGGAGAAGGTCAGGAAAGAGGTACAGCAGCAAGTGTCTACAGCCATCTATAAAACACTGTCATGGTTAGGGGCTGCATTTCAGTCAATGGTGCTGGGAATCTAAATATATCTACTTATGAATGCAGAGATACTGAATTTCAATCTCATTAGAATTGTACCAATTCTGTTTTTGCCTTATATATTGTATTTGAATGTGTGTTTGCACATGCTTCAATAAATCGCTGCATCCATTTCCCATTTTCCTAGCAAAATCTAAAGGAAGGAGGGGTGATTTTTGCACAGTACTATATTTCTTAATAGGCGCCTTTAATTTTCTACCCTCCACTGCCAACATACACCTTGTATAACTTCGTACAAGATTTAAGTTTCTAAACATCCACTTCAGAATGGATTAAGCTTTATTGTTTTTTTTTTGTTATGACTATTAAAATACAGTGTATTAAATATATATTAAATATTTTTTCTCAACTCACACCTATTCAGATTCATGAAACACAACTTCAACTAAAACATTCATAGCCATTCCAGCAGACTGTGGTATCCGTTCACTTTAAGTAGTGATATTAGATGATTATTTGCTAATACTACTATGTCTTAGTAAGGACATCTTTCCTTCAATCCTATAGTGTAATGCCAGAAACAGCCTACATTATTAGTTATGAAAAAAGCTGGTCTACAATAATATCTGCTAAATTTTCTTTAAAAAAGTTTTTCTTCTTAGATTGCAAGTAAACTTTTACTTGATTATGGATATCTAGGCCAGAACGTATGATTACTGCTTCCACATTGAGTGAGAGGTGAGTTGGACAGCTTCCCTACTTAAATACAGGGCAAACTGTGTAAAGACGGAGGGAAAAGGACAGCTTAATTGGCAGTTAGCCAAACTGGACAGGTTTGAAAAAATGAAAATGAGTGCCTTTGGACGTTGTGCTTTAAGTTATGATGTGACATGTATCCCCCACCATATATGCTCGCAGAGCACTGGTCAAGGTTAATCAAAATGAGATGAGATCTGACACAGAAGTAGACACGTATCCTATTCACACACACACACACACACACACACACACACACACACACCACCACCACACGCACATACTTAGCCGCATGCACGAGGAACTGTGCAAAAGATTAAAGTTGACCCTTTGTGCTTCACGAAGGGGTGTGGTTAGGCAAAGGGGCCAGCCAAGATGAGGGGGCTGAAGGCATCAACTTTAACCTCATAAAGTGAGCCCAGCTACTCATTAGTTACTGTAACATCTGTTGTTCAGGGACGGCGACCCTGTGGTAATGACAGACGGACTTCTATTAAACAAACAGCACTGTCTGTCAGGAATGGAGAGCTACTAAGTACCATCAAAGCCAAGCCTGATTTCTCACTGTTAGCATCTGTTCAGTTACTCAACCAGCAGACACAATCATCTGAATGCTTAAATCATCGACTAAAACGCCCATACAGCTTCGACACACAGCTTTTACCTTCTTTTTTTAACTCCTTCTGTAATTTTTTGCTCAACCTTTTCATTGTCTTTCCTTCTGGAGAGTATCATATGCAAACTGCAAGACTTAATTCTGTTTAGAGGAAGTAGCAGGCAAATGAGTCACAAAAAGAGTCTCTAATTATGTATCTTGTGTCTTAAACAAGGAGTTCATAAGGAGTAAAGAAAAAGCCAAGATAGTTAACTTTCTCCTTTGTGAGCCTTGACAATTAGACCATCTTCTCACTGCACTTTCACTGGACTTTCCCTAGTACAATAGGTTCAAGACACAAAGGACAACTCTTTGGCAAGTCCACTGTTATTATGACCAGTCAGGGACTAAAGCAGCGCTGCCCTAAACAGCAGCGAGCGGGGCTGAGGCCTTTTGTTCGTTATTTTTTCCAGGTATTGGCTTCAGCCACTGGGCACAGTTACAGAAAATATAATATTTACTACAGTAAATCAAGGCCTTAAAGCTAAAACATCTGTCTGAACTGGGCTACACCCTGATCATGTCAGAGCCAGACTTTGTGAAATGTCACCATAATCTAACTGATAGATGCCTCAGCATTAGAACCAGGTTTGAAAAATGACTGTAATTAAACAAGAAACTTTTAGAATATATATTCCTGCTGTTTACAAGGGGAAAAGGTGATGTAGTGGTGATGGGCCAGGGTCATGTAGGACACGCTGAACAACATGGTGTGCCTTCACTTACATGCAGAAACCTTTTTCTGAACTCAATTATAAACTAGAAGCACTCAGAGAGCGCAAACCTCCGCCAAGGCCATAGGGTCACTGACGCTGTAATATGTGTATCTAAATACTGTGAAATAATCTTTCATCTTTCCCAGACAACAATAACCCCCTATCCCGCAATAGTGAAGAATCCTTAAAAAAATTCCTGGATCCAGATCGTGATCCGGATCACCGTCAAAATTTAATCACTTCCTTCCTCTTGTCATTTCCAACCACTCCACAAAATTTCATCGAAATCTGTTCATAACTTTTGGAGTAATCCTGCTGACATACAAACAAACAAACAGACAGACAAACAGACAAACAAACCAACGCGACCGAAAGCATAACCTCCTTGGCGGAGGGAATAATTATAGACTATTGATGGTAAGATTTCTTTTCACCACTGGGTAGGAAAATAAGTTGACACTGGACACAAAAATGATCTGAACTTTCAAAATAATCACAACCTTCAATACTATAGTTTAGATGTTTAGATTGCTACTCAGTTGATATGACCTGGAATAACACCTATACCCCCACTGCTGGTTTTGATAACCATAGGAGGCATAATGAAGGCAAAACCACTACTGCTGGCAACATCATTTAGCTGAACACATTATATGTTCATGCAAGCCAACCTAATAAGGTACATGATCACAAAAAAATGCATGCAATGGAGTTCTGCAAATTTTCTTTTTTTTAATTTCTACTAATTTAATAATATGTCCACAGAAAGAACAAATACTATTACAGTAAACCACACATTTTACAACAGAAACCACAACACAAGTGGTTTGCAAAAGAAAGGTATTCTGTATTCTGGTGAAATGAACCAGATCAGGTCACAGTAGGCACCAAACACATTTGCTGTAGCCCTTCGGGTATCACCTCTGAAAACAACCAAACACTCAAGAACATCTGAAAAAAAGCTTGAGGACCATTTCATTCTTGCAAATAGACCTATGAATGGCCTGGTTTTATATCTCACAAACAGAAAACAAAAAATGCACATGCTGAGGACACACCAAGTCTTAATTTAACTGCAGTAATCAGATATGCATGTACTGTACTGTAGCTAAAATGGATCAGTCCACTGTAAACTATAAAAATGAACCACATTAAGAGGAATGCAAGCCTACATATAAACCCAGCCCGTCTCTTTGTCTTAGAAACACAACTGAAGGCAGACTTTGTCTTAGACTGCTAAATAATTAGCAGTCTTGAAAACAATATGTAAACAAATTTATTCCTCTAATTTCTAGGAGTGCTGCAGAGGGAAGCGTCTGGGGAAGATTTCATGGCTGGTTAGAGAGGGAGTGAACAGCATTGTGAAAACTTTGAGAGAAAAGTGGACCACAAAAATTTCTGTATTACATCATCAGGAGAGAAATATGAGACATATAATGTCTTTTTCTATCTATAAAACTTTAAAAACACAGACAAGCACCCCACTCCCGCGTTACCAATAAGCAAACTAGTGTTTACATGTTTGTCTGTAGATCGCCTGCAGTCTTTGTCAGAGATACTCAAAATCTTCAAGCTAGCACTCAAGTTTCAGCATAAAAGTTATTAATATTTTTAAATAACGACATAGTTTTGATTTTATGGTAGTCTCGGAGTACCAATTGGTTTCTATTACAGATGCTCATTTCTATTTTTCACCCTTCATACATACATAACACATTTTGTCATTCTGCACTGCCTAATTACACTAATATAGCACATCAACGTCCTGGTTCTGCAGATGCTATCTTGCTAGACTTTAAATAAGTTTATCAGCGCATTATGACAGGAAAAAGCTCAGTAATAAAAGCGCTATGGCCAGGCTCCCAGTCGTTAGCGTGTTAGACGACCCGCGTTTTCTCAGTATGGCTCAATTTACTGTAGTTTTGGTGCACCTTACATTCAAATCCTTCTCAGAGAACTTACGGCTCTCTATGGACTAGTAACTGCGATGTGAAAATGAAGTAATTTTTTTGTATGAAACTGATATCACCGCAGCACTCACTGTTAACAGCTTCAACAGAAGATTCAACCTTCAACTCTTGTGTTCTCTCAGCCAATCAGCGAACAGGGTTTTGCGGCGCAGTGCGTCATTACGTCACGCAAACCGTGCTTTGCGGCTTTCGTTACGTAAGTTCCAGTGAGGCGGAAGTGTGATGTGGCTTTGATTCCCACTAACAAAAATGGTAAGTTTATTTTGTTTTTTTTAAAAGACAACTCTTTTCTCGCTTTTACATCGACGTTTAAGCATTATTTATTACATGTATTGCAGATATGACCCGTATCGGCAATAAACTGTGATAGCAGCTTGTGCTTGCATGACAAACCGTAAATGTAAACTACCGAGCTGCTATATTGGTTAGCTGAGTTAGGCTAAAAGTTTAGCAAATCCAGCCATCGTGTAATGTTTCCGTGCATATACTTTATACCTTATATCTTCAGCTAAGACGCACTGCCTAGTGGGAGTCGTTTGCCAGCAAAGTCAGATTATCCCTGATTTTAAAATATGATGAGTGTCAGCATCGTGATGTTTTGAGGCGTGTGCCACGTAGCTGGACCCAAGGAGCATGGACACCTGCGTGTGTGTGCGTGGGTCCGCTACACTACGAGGGTGTTTATAAGGGTGCACTGATATTTGGAGTTAAACCTTCTAAGCGACAATGTGACCTGGAAAGTTAATTATTTCCGTATAGTTTGTGGAAATTCAAAGACAGGCGTTTTTTACACGGTATGTTTGCATCTTGAACCTAATAACAACAAACAGCATAGATAGCATTTCGGTTTAAAAAGTTCAAAGATGTTGTGATGTGTCCCTTTTGACATCAATTAAGTCGTTGTAAAATAGTGATGGTTATAAATTAGCAGCACAGCAGTTTGAACTATTGAAGGTAAATATTAATTCAGATCACTACTTGAATGAAGGAGTTGCATCAGAAAGTTATGCAAAGCCCTTTCGTTGCTTTGGAGTGCCATAAGATTAAGACAGTTAGTTAATTACACAGTGCCCCCACGCCACGACACCTCACCCCACCAACCGTGAATTGGATAAGCGGAAGAAAATGAATGGATGCTGGATGTTTTAAATATTTTGTTTGCCAAGTTATTTGAGAGAAATTGAGTAATATAATCAGCAGCCTCTCCACTGAGTCCCTCATCTTGCAAATGCACTTCAACTCCAGTCTTGGATCATGGAGCTGGCGATAGTAGTCCTTGTTTTGCATTGCAGTTTTGATGAGCTCAGCATAGCAGCAGCATGTGAACTGCATCTCGAATTGTTAAATTCTGGTTGAAGTGGCTTACAGCAACTCTCCAGAGCAGAAAAAGGACTTCCATCACCAGCTGCAGTCCATGTGGAGTTGAAATACATCAGACCATGGAGTGAGATCCTCCATGCAAAAACTGCTGATATCTGCAGTACCAATCTGGCCTGCAACCTAGCCAATTGGGAAAACAGGAGACGGGAAATTCTGGGACTGGTTAGCACCCACTGAACTTTTAGAACAAAAGTGAGCAGACTGCCCTATAGTAACTAGATAGCAGACGATGTTCTTTCAAGTGGTTAAAACAAAAAAGGTTTAAATTATTTGCAAAATATATGGTGAAGACTGAGTAATTACTGGGTAGCTGTTAATACACTTGATTTTACTATGAAATCATGTGTGCCTTAGATTAGAACGTGTACATTTGCTTTTCAGCGCTACAAAGCAGATGAGTTTGTAATTTACTGCTCATAGCAAAGATGAGCAGCCTTTTAATGATTATTTCCAATATTATAAATAAATATTGCTCTACCTGTTTTTTGTTTTGTTTGTTTGTTTTTATCAGGATTGCATCCAATAAACAACCTTTCTAATTACGTCAGTCTGCACATACACTAACTAACCTTTACAAACTAATACAAAATTAGTAACATGTTTCTTCCTATGTGACTGCAGTGACTCAACAAGCCACTTTTTGCTGACTTTGAAATGGAGTTCTTATTTACAGTTATTCCAACATCCACTGAATGTGCTACAAACTTACCTAAACTCCAGAGAAGCTAAGTAAATTAAATTTACATACTTTGATTTAATTGTTACACTCATTGTTATTTCAACGGTGCAGTGTGCTCTAGAAGGGTTAATTTCCAATAGCAGGCAGTGGCGGAAGCTAAGCTGTTCTTGTTTCTTAGTCCGATTGTCTTTCAGTTCTTACATTGGTGCAATCCTCTATACCAGTGCTTCTCAATTATTTTCTGTTATGCCCCACTAGGAAGAAGAAAACCTTTTGCCCCCCACCCCACCCACACACTTTGCCGTGACAATAAATAGTGGCAGAGCCTGCTCTACGCTGTGAGTAGGCAAAAAAAAAAAACGTACACCATAGAGCTATTACTTACTGCGCACACTTTGACAATGAGAGCGCCACTGACACCTACTGTAGTGGATGTGCAATTACACTTAAATGTGAGCAACAAGAAGAGGTGGATTGGCTCACAAACCGTGTATGAGGAAAATACAGTCTCTTGGCAGCAATTCATTGTCTCCCTCTCATGTTAAATATAGGGCAGGTTATATTCACTGACTGTTCAATCGTCATGTGAAGTTTGGTAGCACGCTAACTGTAGTAGATTTCTCTTTAATGCAACATTTAATCATTCTCATAGGGTGGGGGTGGAGCCTCTCCCAGCTGCCGTGGGGTACACCCTGTACAGGTCGCCAGTTTGTCGCAGGGCCAACACAGAGAGACAGACAGACAACCATTCACACTTGCATTCAAACTTATGGGCAATTTAGAATCACCAATTAACCTAACCCCACTAGTTGCATGTCTTTGGACTGTGGGAGGAAACTAGGGTTTAATATTTTTCCCAAAAATGACATGAATCAAATCCCGGGAATAGACGAGCCATATCCCGGGAATCCCCATGAAAAAGGTTTTTTTTTTATTTTATTTTGATTTTAATTAGGCCTTCTGTAGCCTGTGTCGGGCTTAACCTATTTTGATATTGTAGAGGTAGCTTTCCAGCTATGTCCTGTTATGCCTAGTAGGGGGCAACGTTGGCTTGATTAATGCAATAAAACCTACATCTCGGCATTCGAGTGCTCGAGCTATGCAGTGTTGTATCGTTCTTCAACACTCCCTTAACAAATATAATTCGAATATTCCTGCATTGTACATGGAATTATGCCAAGCTATTTTACAATTGCTGGTGCAAAACAATACGGTTCATCTCCACACAGCATTGATAAAGGCTCAGCCACTTGTGCTGTCGTGCACACCGTTCCACCAGTGGAACGCTGTAATAGTCATTGAAAAGTTAACTACCGTACTACACTATAATATGACATAACACAGGGCCTTGAGTAATGCACTACGACTTGGTCATTGCCATTCTGGCAACAGCAAATTTATAACGCCGTGTCTAAGGGTTAAAGTAGGTTTGTTGTGAATCGTCTTTTGAAAAACTGGCCAATCCTTATAGCCTAAAAAATATACATTTTACTCAACTCCATTTTAAAAGCGAAATATGTTAAAGTAATCTATTTCACGATACTTTCTTCACACATTAGGCCCGTATCCTAATTCATAATTGTTAGTAAGCGGCTGCAAACGAGGAAAAGAAACACTCGAAGTTAAACAGATATTTCTTTATTGTTCAGGGCAGGCATATTTTATAGGCTATATAATGCGACTTTTTTCCCAGTTTCCCGGGAAACGGGAAATGGTTCTGATCGCATTTCCCGGGAATCCCAGGTCCCGGGATTAAACCCTAGAGGAAACCACAGTGTTGGTTTGTGCCTCCAGTTTCTTGCTGTCGGGTTTTAAAAATGGTGTGGTTGATTCTGGCGAAGGAGTCGCTCTCATGACTCCGCTAGTGACAACACTCCCTGGCCAATCAGTGGCATGTTCTTCGACGTCACATTTTCAGATCTCCTTGGATCGCTTGGACCCCTGGCTGAGTGGGTACTAAAAAGTACCATTAGTACCTGGTACCAGGTTGGCATTTCCATTAGTACCTGGTACCAGGTGCTAATGGAAATGCCAACAAACCATGCCAAGTAGAGTCAGTATTCCCGCTTAGTAGGTACTAATGGAAATGCAGCAATACTGACTCTAAAGCATTCTGCACATTCAGTCTTCATCTTTGTCACAGCACCAATTGTTTTTAATTGTTATGACCTAAGCTGAAAATATGTCTGTACTAAATGTTTCATTCTCTTTTATCTTGCAGTCAGCTATTTTCAATTTCCAGTCACTGCTAACTGTGATTCTCCTCCTGATCTGTACTTGTGCCTACATCAGAGCAATGGCTCCCAGCCTGCTGGACAAGAATAAGACTGGGTAAGATCAGCTGCCATTGAAGTGATTAATTGGCTTCCAAAATATCTGTCTTTGTCTTTCTGAGCAGGATAAATGATCAAAATGACTAAATCATTAATATTTTCTAAGCGCATCATCAGCAATCATGGCATATTGCTTGACTCAGTAATTTTTAGAAAAACTTGTTCATGCTCCATTTCACTGTGTAATTATTCAGAATGGTAAAATTTATGTAAAGTGCATTATTGCAAATTTTTTTTGAGGTAAGAAGTCATCTTGCAAAATATAGAAAGTTAGGATTAAATAGTAACTTTAAACTTAATGTTTATCACAATAGATGGAGAAATAAAGATTACACATTCGTATGAAGAAAGTTAAAATAAGGCCTCACAGTGGGCAGTCTCAGCCTCAGGGTAGAACAATGAAAAACCCTTGAAATCCCAGTCTTACGCTTCTGTAATTTTAATCAGTGCTTCCTGCAGTATAGTGACACAGCAGTCAGTCACAATGATACTGCTAGTCACACTAAGGAAAACAGTGGCTTGAGACAGCAACACAACCAAAGTTGTGTCGCAATTATAAACAAAACTTCTCCATTCTCTCTGAGAGTGAAACGGATTAGAGAGTAATTGCAGTCAGTCTAAGCTGGACTGTAATTTGTTTTGGAGACGGTTGCCTCCCACCTCCCACCAGGCAACCTGTGTGATGAACTTGGAATCAAAAGTGAGGTGGGGAAGTTGAGCATGCAGCACCCTCAACTTCTGGACAACCAGTTGGTTACCATAACTATTTGCAATTGGTTGTCCTGTTTATTCAACTGTGACTGAGCCATATGTCAATTGTTGAAACACACACCATCAATGTTAAGTGTGCATCGTTTAAGGTTCTGACACTGTCAGTTTTCCCAGTAGAAACAATGCACTCAAAGTAATTCACTTCTGTGTTTTTGCTCATATTAAAAAAAAAACTTCCTTTATTAAGCAGAGATTGTCTGTCTGAAACATTTGGCTAATAAACAGCTCCTTAAAGTAGGAGATGGGCTCGTTTTCATCATTACAGGATCAACATTATTCTTGGCTATATAAGTTCTGTAATTTATTTCTAATAATTCTGACATATCCCAGGAACAGTCTCCCACATACACACAGCATTTAAAAAGGGAGGGACATCCTGTTCAGACAAGTGCATGAGACTGAGAATGTAAGATGGGATAATTTAATCGTTTTCCCCCTTGATTGATTTGTTGACTGAAGCGTGAGACATTATTTGTGTTGATTTGGTGCCACACATTTCACAAATCGTTGTGTGGTAGGGAAAGGCACAAAATCTGAGGGGAATACCATCTCCAGGAAAATATGTGCTGTATAAAGAAAAACAGGATTACACTCAAAAACAGTTTAAATTGTAGAAAATGTAACAGTTATACAAAAGCTACTTTGAGGAAAATTTTACAATGGGATGCTGACACCATCTGGTCAGAATGAAAGTTTAAAAAGCTTGCTTTAAATGCACAGACACACACACAGACCTCTCAGAAACGTCAAATATGTGTAATTTGCCTCTGCTCCCACTCGATGTGCTGTCCCGCTGTCTGTCTTTTCCTGTACATTCTTGATGTCCAATGGCTGTGTGGGTTTTGTGGAGTAGCTCAGGCCTCTTGTGACAGAGGCCTGACTAATAGATATTGTACATGCACGTATCATAACAGGTCTCTTTTTTTTTTTTTTTTAATTCAATTCAATTCAATTCAATTTTATTTATATAGTGCCAAATCACAACAAACTCTCACCTCAAGGCGCTTTGTATTGTGGGTAAAGACCCTAAAATAATACAGCCTTTAATATCAAAATAATGTAAGTTTTGTAATTCCTTTACCTTTTTTAGGCTTCTAGGGATCTTCTGGAAGTGTGCCAGAATAGGTAAGCATACATACATACATACATACATACATACATATATATATATACAGAAATGTTTCCTGGCATAGCCTAAATGCTTCGTTATTTCTTTATTCCAGGTGAGCGGAAGAGTCCCTGGGTGGCCTGCTGCTGTGTCATTATGGCTTTTAGTATACTGTTCCTACAGTAGCAATCTAAAGAAAACCACAAATGGAAACATTGGAGGAGTGAACAGACGAGACATGGACAGTATGATCCTAGAAGCACAATAAGACCTCCTTTGGTTATCAATTAGATAATGTAAAAACAGAGACCTGTCATCACATACTGAGTCACGGAGAGACCGTGTATGTCTCTGGAGGAGGAAGGAGAGGAGGAGAGGGGTTAGCTGATAGCATTTGTGTGAATCCCTGCCCAGACTTTCCAGGTCTGTACATCTGAGTGTTTGTGGGAGGCAGAGGTGCACCGCTTTTCTGTTATCTGCTATTTGTGGGATCAAATAATACAGTTTGTCTAAACATTTCTAACAGATTTGTTTTCCTCATTTTTGTCACTATAGGAGCTGATCAATCTGTTTGAAACTCTTCACAAATGTTTAATCTGTTAAGGGATTTACATGCTGACTTCTATTTGTAACCCTGGTCCTATTGTATTGAAAATGGTGATAATATTCTGCAGCAAACAAATTGGTATTAAAGCTCCTCGGGTGTCTAGTTGTCCTACATCTTTGCCTCTTCAGAGCTACTGATGTTTTTAATGTCAGTTAGTTTGCAGCTATTTATTAAATAACCTTTTTGGAAATCTGGCTTGAGGCTGATTTAGGTTTATTTTTTGTTTTGTTTTTTTTAAATATGTATGATTTATATTTTCAGCCACACTGTACAAAATGTCAGTAATTATTATGACTTCAAATATGATAAATACAAGTTGCTGACAGATTTGTGTCATTCTTCACTGTTTAAGTACTTATTTATTCACATGTAGGAATCTTCCTGGAGCGATATAGGTGGTGAAGATTTTGTGATAATCTCTTCTATAACCTTGCAGTCTAAACTCATCTTGGGATGGTTTGGTCAAAAAGCAGGAAAGCTGGGATTTCATTCATACTAAGAAAACCTTTAAAGGACTGATTTAAAATCTAGAGGCAATTTACTAGCCTATGAAACAGGTCCAGGATATGTTTGAAAAGTTACAACTATGTGTGATTTCTTATTTGGACAAATTCTGGTGATTTCATTTTTGAACTGTGTACAAGATAAATGGCATAAAACCACAATTCCATGTGACCACATCATAAAACTGCCTTCAACAGGCTTAAATTATACATTTATTATGAAAAAAGCCATGAAATGTTTTGTCAGCCACAGAAGTTGATCAGTTGGTGAAATCCTAAAAAAAAAATGCTGGCCTGGAATAGTTTTTTTTTGGAGGGGGCAGGGGGAATGAAAGTAATTCTGCACCCAGTTCTGCTATTGGGTACAGAGGATGAGACTAAAAGAGGACACTTGTAGACATGCACGCCCTTGATACTGTGGTCTCTGATGAGCATCCAGATCCCAGCACCCCCCACGCAGACTCCCTGTTCGAGAACATAGATCCCATATTGGTGTGCATCCGTTTTAGCTCTTCCCGGTTAAGATAAAGCATCAAGCCTGCTGGTAAATTTGTGATTATCAGGCAGTGGCACCGATACAGCAGACACAGCGGCACAGTCCTCTGCTTCTATTTGGGGGAACAGAGATACTGGTTGACTGGAAGGATATCACTGGGTCAATGAACTGAGAGAATGGCTTGGGTGATGATGAAAGGAAGGCAGTAGTAGTTCCTATCATTGGTCCCATTGCAAACAGGAAAAATGGAATATCTGTAGAACACTGACAAACTGGTGGTAGGCAGCTGCACACTCCTCTGGTAGGGTAATTTGGGGACAAAAATCAAACTAAACATGTAATTGTTCTTCACTTTTTGGGTCAAAATTATTATTCCTAATCTCCCATAAACTATGGAGACATTTGCCAAGCAATGACGACAAGGAACATCTGGCAGAAATGGAGTGAGCTGAAATCCTAAAACAACTTTAGGATTTAGCTCACTTAATGCATGCTCTGATTTCTATGTTTGAATTGGCTGATCAGGAATGATTAAAATGGATGTCAAATGGCAAAGGGCACAGAAAATAGACCTATTTTTTATGTCAGGGTTCTGTTTTAAATGTCATCTGCTGAGCATCATTACCTTCATCCTTAAAAGTTATGTTTATTTCTTGGCTCCACCAGCCGTGGCATGGCAACCAAACACTCTAAACTCAGTGTGCTTAACAATGTGAAGCAAACTCATTTAACTGACTGCTAAATAAAATGTGATGTTATAGTGACATCATAAAGCATATCTGTCTGCCATGTGGACAAAACAGATCAGGTATCGATTCCCTCATGATTTGATATATTACCATTTTAATTAGAAAAAATAAAGCTAATAAACTGAGTCGGTTCTGAAATAGTTTCACTATAAAAGGCAGGAATAGTGAATTCAAAGTGAGACTGTAAATGTCAGACATGTATTTTTTTTTAGCATTTAAACAATAATTTTTGAGAGTTTATTCCAGTTTTCAAAAGGCGCTGTGTATCCATTTACAGTCTCATTAAACTGAACATAAACTTTTGAGTCATGCCCTCAGTATGTAAACAGTCCTAGTTACAGACTTGCTATTTTTGTATATCCTATTCCGACTTACTTTTGTGGTTACGTACACTCATCATGGGCATGAATGTCAATGATTGTACAGCATACATCTTTAATGACTTTAAAAAACAAGAATTGGGTGCACAAGTATGAATTTTTTTTGGATCTTTTCAATTCCACACAGGGTCAAAAATATACATACAGGCTGAAATGTAAACATGCATTCACTTAAATCTTTTAATAAGTGGTACTGAAGGTCCTACGGTGTCTTTTAACCTGACAAGGCCAAGGCCTAATAACTTCTCATTAGTAATCAAGATTGACTACAACTGGTAGTTTCTCTTTGTCAGCATAAAAAGGATTTGTTTGACAGCACTCATTTGACTGACCAATACTCTGAACAATGAGAAAGTCCAAGGAATTCAGTATAGATCTAAGAAGGAGAATTGTGGATTTTACTAGTAGGGAAGGTCTTCTGGAGCCATTTCTAAGCAACTGCAGATACCAAGATTAGCAATTCAAACAACTGTACGTAAGTACAAGTTATTCAAATATGTCACCACTTTGCCAGGTTCTATGAGACCCAAACTGACACCCTCAGATGAGATGACATTGGTTAGGATGTTCAGGAACAACCCAGGAACTGGAAACTGCTGGACCACCAGCATCATTGTACACAGTGAAGTGAGTTTTACATTGCCATGGACTGAGCGGGTGGCAACCAAGAAAGAAGCCTCTGCTCCAAAATCAACACCTTCAAGCTGGACTGAAATTTGCAGCTGTCCACATAGACAAGCCAAATGCCTTCTGGAGAAAAGTTTTCTGGTCAAACGAACCAAAGTTCGACCTATTTGGCCACAATGACGAGGTATGTCTGGAGGAGTAAAGGTGAGACTTTCAAACCTAAGAATATTGTACCAGCTGTCAAGCATAGTGGTGGTATCATCATGCTCTGGGTCTGTTTTGCTACTAGTGGTACTGGTATGTTACACAAAGTGAATGAAAAAATGAAGGAGGAAGGCTACCTCCAAATTCTTCAACTTCACCTCAAATCAACAGCTAGACGGCTGGAAGTGGACTATGCTTAAAAGCTGGGTCTGTGCCATATTAAATGTAGAAGAGTAATCAAATATCCAGCCAGAATTATGCCAGAAGCCTGTTGGTGGCTACCAAAAATGTCTGGTTGAGGTGTGGCTTGCTACGTGACATTTAACTATATATTAGTGGGGGTACCTAATTAATACATAAAATATAAAGAAATATACATGCATTTCTTTTACACTCTATGTAAATTAAATTTGAGCCTGTATGTATACATTTGACCCCATGAGAATGAGAGAAAATCCAAAGTAAATTCAAAATTATTTGCACTCAATTTTTTTAAAGTCATCAGAAATGTATGCTGTACAATCATTCCTAATTTTGGGGGGAGTAATATTAAATTCCCATGAATATACCATTGTGCTTGCCAACATTTCCCTCAACAGAAATTTGTAATAGTAAAGTGCAACTCTACACCATAAGTACAGAATAAGTTTTTGAAATCATTAGTCATAAGTTCAAAATGGAGAATATTCAAAGTATATTACTCTAATTTCCTTGCCTCTGTCCTCCTTTGATCATATTGGAGAGTTTCTTGCTGTCATTTTGTGGACTTCAAAGGCAATCAGGCTGTTAAAGTCTCTATCATCTCCTGCTGGGTGAACCAGAAGGGTCCAAACAGACCTTGACCCATAAAATGTTCAGTGGAGCCTGTTTGAATCATTGCTGTAAAGGACGGTAAAGATGAATGGAGGGAAAGAAAACTGAGAGGTGCCTGGAGGGTGAGAATGTCAGCAAGATAATGACAGGGAGTAAAGGAGGGAAACATGCAAGAGTAGTGGATTATTCCTTATTGGTGTATCTCTGTGATCAGTCTCCCTTTGACCCCATATTTTCCTCCTTGATTATATATTTAAAAACTTGAGGCTTCTTGGTTTACTGATACCTAGGAGGACAAGTTCTCTCTTGTGGCTGCTTCTGGCTTGAGACACACAACCAAACTCTTAGACACAGAGGATTACAAAGGCTGCATTATGATAGATTAAAAATGCTTGACATCACATTCATTTTATAAAGCCTTTGTTCTGTCCTCACTTCCTCATTAGAATCATGAAAACTGTTTTCTGCCCATGAGAGCGCAAACGACAAGTAAACGATGTTGGTAGCTAAAAGACACCAATATCCTCCATGTAGGGCAAGTCTGGGTCAGTAACCAGCCTGATGACAATTTGTGTGAATGATCCCATTATGGATGCCAGATGTCTTAAACAAGTATACCTACTTGAAACTTTATATTATGTAGAGTCATTGAGAGACCCAAGCCTTTTTAGTCACTCTAACCTCTTCCACATGTAATCTTTTTACCAGAAAGAGAAATGTTTTAACTCAGGCAGCACCCTGTGGCCACTGTAACTGGGGCTCTGTGTGTCTCCTTTGAAGGTAGCATTCAGTTTCTTCATTGGGACATCTCAGCCTGGCTCATTAACCTGTGGCAGGAGGAGTCTCTGCACGCCAAGGCAGCTCCAAAAATCCGGCAAGCCCGAGGTCTTTGCCTGAGTTCATAATGACATGAAGTAAACATTCACTGAAAAGTGACTTCATAAAAAGCCAAATTAAACAATGGGAGTTTGAAGGTTCACAGTCTGGTTTTGACCACTTGTGTCCAAATTTTTTGATTAAAGTGTTCCCATTTGCTGGTTATGCTGGCTCATTTTAGTGGTTTCTTTGCACGGCACACCAATATAAAATTGAGGCACTCAAAGTTATATATGGTCAGAAACTGAGATGATCTGAGCTTTGTGGTATGGCATGTTAGCAGCCATCAGAAGATACACTGTGTTTGTAAGGGGATGGACGTGGTCAGCAACAATACTCAGGTAGTCTGTGGCATTTAAATGATGCTCAGTTGGTACTAAGGTGCCCAAAGTGTGTTACACCACCAGTAGCAGCCTGAACTGTTGATACAAGGCAGGATGGATCCATGCTTTCAAGTTGTTCAAATCAAATTCTGACCCTGATATTGCAGCAGAAATTGAGACTCCTCAGACCAGGCAATGCTCTTCCAATCTTCCGTTTGTCCAGTTATGTTGAACCTGTGTAAAATGTAGCCTCTGTTTCCCATTCTTAGCTGAAAGGAGCGGTACCCAGTGTGGTCTTCTGCTGCTGTAGCCACTTTGCTTCAAGGTTCAAAATGTTGTGCGTTCAGAGATGCTTCTGCACACCTTGGTTATAATGAGCAGTTATTTGAGCTGATGTTGTCACAATTTCAGCAGGCCATCTTGACCATGTCATTGAGTTGCTGCCATGTGATTGGCTGATTAGATATTTGCAGTAAGAAGCAGCTGAACAGGTGTACCTAATAAATATATAAATATCTAAAATATAACTAAATACACACACACACTTTACACCCTATGTCCATGTAGCTGGTTCTGGGCAGATTTCGTGTTTTGCTATGAGCACAGTCACAGTTTTGTGCTAACTGTTTGACTAACACACATTTGACCCATAAGCTCACACGTGTAGTGTGGCAATCTTAAGATCCTGGCTTTAGTCACTGTCTTTTTATCAAGTGATGAAGTATGTGATTTTGCAAGGCGTATTCAAAACCACAAAACCTTGAAACGCATTCACAGAGTGACTATTTTATCATCTTTCTTTTGTTTAAAATTTCAATGGAATTTACAAATTACAAATTTGCACATATAAATCAACTTTATAGAACCATAATTTTCCCCGGGATAATCACAAAACTACATGAAAACGTGTAACTATACTATATATCAGGAGCATGTGACTGTAGTGTGAAGTGGTTTTAAGAGTTTGAGTTCCTCTATCACTTCTAGGAAAACCAAAGAGTTTTTCCACTTTGGCAGCTGAGTTGGTCACCCAAGTCCAGCAGGCATGTTTCCAGAAATGAGCTGGGATGTGAGCTCTACTACTGCAACTCTCGAAGCTGCCATAGGAACCGTGTAGAGGATAGAACAACACAGATACTGTAACAGCTTGCACTTGTACAGCTGAGTGAGGCCTGGTGATTAAGAGGAATATCAGACATAATAACTGCAGATACGAACAAATGTTAGAGCCCTTGTGATATACAGGTGTGGGGTCGGCACATACATTCACATGCAGCTGTTTCATCAACAAAACTTGACGACTCCTCTCTCCAGCCAAGAGCGTTTTCTTCTAGCATTGTCTCTTTGACACAAAGCCCAAATGGAGGCACTTAAATTGTACTTTATTACCTGTGATTACACAGCAAGTCATGCCTGAATCCATCTGGTTTTTCATACTTCTCTGGCACTGTAAAGAATCTGGTTTCACACCTGTAAAGTTTTGTTACTGTGTCTTGCAGGGTTTGGAAGCTATTGTGTTGAAAAATGTGTTCACTGACAGATGGACTTATGAACACCTGCCAAACTGTGTAAAACTGCAATTGGTTAAGCGCTGTGGCCTCTAGTAAACAAGATTTTCAAGACACAATAAATTCTTGTGTGCAGAAATCAGAGATAAGTTGATTCTTGTATATTTACTAAGTTTTAAATATTAGGGATTGCACAGTGCTATGTGGAAAGCAGCTGAATATCTTGTGCATGGTACAATTAAGATTCTCCTAGTTCCACAAGAAGACTCTGTAAACATCTTTGATTTATCATAACTCTCCCACATAACCATAAATCAAATTATTGGTCTATAATTCTCTTTACAGGGCCATTTCAACTGGTCTGATTTTAAATTACTCTTAGCATTTCATCTTTTTTATTGGTTTTCTTTAAAATGGAGGCAGTACAATGCTATATTTGTTGTTGGGCTGTACTAATGCTAGTGTAATTCATAGTGTATCCACAGTTATAGAAATCACCAGGCCCTTCCTGGCACAGTAATATGTATGACAGAAGTATAACTCATGGAGCTGTGGTGAGACACATCTGGCCAAAGAAAACATGAAAAAAAAAAAAAAAGTCAGATGCCCATCTTAGAATAAAACTTATGGGTGTAGCTGCAAATTGAGAAATAATAACATGAATAATCTCCAGCTGTATCAGAAATTGTACCCAGTGGAGTACAGTTGTGGGAATTTAGTGCATAAGCATCTTCATAAGACTGATGAAAAGTCTAACAAAAAAGAACTGTTTCTAATTAGCAAACAGGCCTATGATTTGATTTATTTATTGGCCTGCCACACTTTGGCACACTAGTTAAAGTTAAAGTAAATTCAACAAAACACTGATGTTGTACAGGGCCGCAATCACACAGTTTTCACACTCAGCTAACCAAAAGAGTTGGTGTTGTGCAATGGAAACAACAGTCTTGCTTTGCTCAGACCATTTGTTTTCTCCTAAAGAACTGCGAAATAGTGAAAAGCTATGAGGGATAGAGGGACACTATAGACATACACAGAATCAATTTTCTACCATAGACTGTATAGAAAAACACTTTGAAGACTCAATTTTGGCATTTTCACTGCAGCCACCTGAGTTATTTTTAGAGCCAAAGGTTTCCATATTTGGATGGTAGGGTAGACTGCTGAGTTTTCAACTAGCAAGGCTAGCAAGCTTATTTAGCAAGTTGTAACCATAAACTGAACACATGTAAAATAACTAATAAAATAACTGAACGGAAAGACAGACTTCTTAGACAGTCTGTACCGCACTGCAGACCATGTTAGTTTTCAGATAATTCAATTAAAAGGCACAAATATCACAAACAGATCCAGTTCGGAAGTGATAGGCCTCACTTCCGAACTGGATCTGTTTGTGCAGACAGCAAATAGCTATATCTATAGCAGACATGACCCTAATTCCACTATACAGAGTTTTAATATGAATTTATCAACTGGACAGTTGTTGTGAAGGGGGAAACTATCCGTAGAGGCCAAAGCCTTTCTGTACCAGGCTGTAAACATGTGTTTAGAATACTGTAAAGTTGGACATATTAACATGGGAGTCTGTAAGGAAAGTGGCAGCCCTGAAACATGATACTACCACCACCATGCTCTTGTTTGCTTTCTTTGTTTTCTTTTCACCATTTCTTACTCCTCCTGATTCAGCTCAGCTGCCAGAAGGACAGATTAGGAAATTTTTTGTACCACATCCACATCACCATAAATAAAACAGTACATCTATATAAATTAATAATAATAATAATAATAATAGTGGTAGTGGTAGCCTAACAAACAAAAGATTCCTGGTTTGAACCCAGGAGTAGACACAAATCCCTTGGGGGTTGTGTCAGGAAGGGCATCCAGCATAAAAATCTTTGCGAAAACGGGAGCATTTAGTAGTAGTGGTAGTAGTTTGTCATCATTTCAACTGCTGTAACAAAAGAATTTTCAAGATGTGGGATAAATAAAATACTTCTCGTTGTAATACATTTAAGTGAACCTTCAATACACAAAATAGAAATCTAGTGGTAAGAAGCTTAAATCTATGCACAGTAAAGAGTTTCCAAATATCACTCACACTATGATAGCTTTATTTCCTCAAACTGTTTATCTGTAAAGAAAACAAATCCATGAAATAAGTTTTGTCTCTGGGACTTTTTAACACATGCCTGTCAGATCACAGAAGTAAGAGGGTGAGTAATTATCCAAAGTGTAAACTGTGTTCCCTTTTTATTTATCTATTTTCTTACCAAGCTCATTTAGCAGACACATTGTAAGATGACCTCGCCTTTTTCCCCAAACAAGCTCAGTGCCTGGACAGCTTGAGCTAAATCACTCATGCATACTGGGGTCATGGCACTGATTTTCAAATGTTACTTTGAGTTGAAGCAAGCAGGAGAAACCAGCATTTCTGGATGTGAGCATTCAATCATGCCCATGCTGAGGCAGATGGTAAAGAAAACAGAGCAACTTATACACAAAGTAATTCACAAAGAAAGCAATGGGCTCCTCAATTCATTTTCATCTCAAAAGGCACTTGATAGCACTAAAAGTACTTTTAGGCACAGATGTAACAAGGATAATTGAATAAATAAAGATAATTGAATCCTATCCTATGTTTTATACAGTATCACTGTTCAATCAGGAAGTCACACTGAGACAATTTAAGCCTGATGAAATCTGCAATAATTCTTAGATTAAAGCTGTAATGAAAGGACACGGAGGGGATATACAGCACTCATGGCCTCCACCAGCAGCAACCACTAATTGGGCAACAGGTAGCCTTTTATACTTTGCTGCTGATGGGCCTCACTTTGCTCTTACCATACCATATTCACCAAATGGCAATTAAGCCATGGGATAATTTACATATTTTACACTATGATAAAAAATAATTAAAACAATATGATCCTAAAGCAACTCCCACACACAATTTAATTCCTGCCCCCCCTTGAAACCCTTTTGGATACATTTGCCCAGAACAAACTGAAGAGGACAAAGGAGAAAACGGATGAGTGAGTGCTACGCCCTGGGATCAACTTTGCACTGAAATTAGCACTCCTAGACAGATTGCAAAAATATGGGCAAAAGTACTGGGCCACCTTTACATTACACCCACAGGAGCTGCTCGACCATGGAAACCCATGGCCTGAAACTCCTGGTGCAGATGTTGATTCCAAAGGAGAATTCAGAGATTTAGAGTGTGCCCCAATACTTTTGTCCATATAGTGTGCGTTTACACGTTTTTTAAAACCACATGGTGATCAATTACATTCCTGTGACTAATTTTGTAATAATCATATTGAAATTATATTTACATTGAACTATGAGTTTCTGGGTTTGTGAATATTTGTGTAATTGTAGGTGTGTGTGTGTGTGTGTGTGTGTGTGTGTGTGTGTGTAAGGGTGGGGAGGTTGGGAGGATGGGGATATTTATTTATTTATTTATTTATTTATTTATTTATTTATTTATTTATTTTTTTGGTAAAATGATGTCATTGTGTTGGTGAAGACTGCAGGAAGAGTAGCTGTAATTGTTACAGCTAATGGAGATCAAAATAAAGAATAAAGAATAATGAATAATGAATATTATCTATATTACAGAATGCATAGCTGATCAAGCCCCTGGAGGTCAGAATCACACACAAATCATCTTCAGTAACTAACAAATAAATAGTTAAGCATGAACAGCAAGGTTTTTCTTAAAAAGGAGTCTTAACTAAAGTGCAAGAGAAAAAGTTTCCAGTCTTATCTAAAACAGAATATAATTTATTCTGAACCACTAACAAAACACCTCTTTGTTGGAGAATACTCTGGGGATCCTGTATTTCCGAAGTGTCCTTTGTCCTTAGTCTAAGAGATTAGATTAATTCCACAATGTCTGGAACTGTTTTTCTCAGTTGCTCTGCTGAGTCTCTTCATCATCATTACTTTTTTTTTCTGTCCATGGGTGTGACTGGTATGTGATACAATGATGAAACTGCTGCATGAAGAACAGAATTCCCAGTAAATTTATCACAAAAAGCCACAGTGGTCTTTAAGGTATACAGTGTATCACAAAAGTGAGCACACCCCTCACATTTCTGCAGATATTTAAGTATATCTTTTCATGGGACAACACTGACAAAATGACACTTTGACACAATGAAAAGTAGTCTGTGTGCAGCTTATATAACAGTGTAAATTTATTCTTCCCTCAAAATAACTCAATATACAGCCATTAATGTCTAAACCAGCAGCAACAAAATTGAGTACACCCCTAAGAGACTACACACATAAATGTCCAAATTGAGCACTGCTTGTCATTTCCCTTCCAAAATGTCATGTGACTCATTAGTGTTACTAGGTCTCAGGTGTGCACAGGGAGCAGGTGTGTTCAGTTTTGTAGTACAGCTCTCACACTCTCATACTGGTCACTGAAAGTTCCAACATGGCACCTCATGGCAAAGTACTCTCTGAGGATCTTAAAAGACAAATTTTGTCAGTGTTGTCCCGTGAAAAGATATACTTAAATATATGCAGACGTGTGAGGGGTGTGCTCACTTTTGTGATACACTGTATAATATGTTGCAAGGCTGCACGTGTAGAACACGTGCTCTGTGTTTTGTCATTTCCGACCTGATAGCAGAGATCCCTGAATTTTTGTGTGCATAAAAGAGATCAGTTAATATCTAGGAATGTCGTTCTTTTAAAAATTGCATGTTCTCGCAAATCAACATAGACTGGACAAAAAAAATCCAAGCTTTTCAGAGGTGGGAACTGAGACTGAGAGTGCTACAAAGGCTCCTCTGTCCCCTCCTGCTCTCAGACATGACTCAGGCTGAGAGAGGAAGATGTCTCACAGTAACAAGCCTCCCTACACTTGGCTTTGACGCCACAACAGCAACAGCAAGCAAATAAATATGAGTCCTTATTTTAGTCATACACGTTCAAAGACCAGACATGCCTTTCCTCGGTTAATCTGTGGTTATAGATACCAGGTTTCTTTCTGTGTGTGTTGTCCACTCAGTCACCCCTTTGACGAAAAAAGTGATCAAAATAAACAGATGTATGAAATAACAATAGTGGTCCCACTTGGTTCATCAACTCACAGTGTAAATTTCTGGGTATTACTTGAAAAGCAGTGCACACCATAGTGCTATTTCTCTGTTATGGATGTGTTGCTCGATAGTGTCAATAATATTTATTCATTAACTGTTCCCACATTTAAACCTTAAAGTCAAGGTTGAAAACTGTCACTTATGCTTTACAGACAGCACAGGTGTTTAACCCAAACACTTGCAGAGGGGTGATAGCTCCCTCACTGTGAAATATTTTCCTTTTTTTTTTTCTTTTTGTTTAGAGAAGTCATGAGAATGTTTGGACTGAAATTTGCAAGTC
Source organism: Archocentrus centrarchus (assembly GCF_007364275.1). Classification (NCBI taxonomy): domain Eukaryota; kingdom Metazoa; phylum Chordata; class Actinopteri; order Cichliformes; family Cichlidae; genus Archocentrus; species Archocentrus centrarchus. The sequence continues at coordinate 16,027,213 of NC_044354.1, read as the reverse complement.
TGTTTATAGGTCATTTCCTTTCAGAGAACCAGGTCCTCTTCATCTTAAAAGACTGGCTGTCTACCCTGCAAACCTTTTATTCCACAGTGTACTCTAATTTATCAAACTCAACTCATCCTTCACAGTCACTTATTTCAAGCTGTAGGATCACTGTTAGTGTAATACAATTATTATGCATTAAGGATGATACACATAGCTGTTTATAATCAAGTTCAGCAGCTGTGGTCAATGTAAGGATAAAGCAAAAGGCAGGACCAATTACAGTTGTAAGTACCTAAAGATATGACCTGAGAGGAGATGTTGTGGTTGTACAGCAGGATTACAGACTTTTGTAGAGTGTGGAGTGTCCTTCTATTGCACACACACACACACACACACACACACACACACACGCACGCACACACACACACACACACACACACGCACACACACACACACACACACACACATGCACACACACATCACCCCATGCAGCCCCTTGTTTTGTGACCTGATGTCTGCATCAAGGGCTGGTAACAAGGTCCATATGTGGTCACTTCCTCCCTCTGCTGCCCTAATGTGAGAAGGCTGTATTAACGAGAGCCCAGAGTCCATTGAGTAATTCCCAAGAGTAAGAAGAAAGACACAAGCAAAGAAATTAAGGCGTCCAAGCTTCCTGGTGCAATAACTTTCTTTGACGCTGAGATGTTCATGAAGCAGCAGATCTGGAACTTTTTGCTCGCCGTCATAGATTGTGCAAGTGGTCACTGGCATCTGTTGAAGCTGAACACAATCAGGCTTGTAAAACTGAGAAAAACAAGTTATCTGGTAATGTGACAATTGAAACTTTAATGGCTTTTAAAAGTGATAACAGTTACAGAATGTGATGGCCTGAGGATAACCGATAACTGGCACGTCTTTAAATGAATGGTTAAACCGCATGTTGCTGTCAGTCATTCTGCACTTACACCCAGTAAAGTCACTTCTTTAGTTTCTGTGAAATATAAGAATCTCAAATGGCAAATCTGAACCTGAATTCGTAGTATGTTGCATAGGTGTGGATCAGCTTGCTCTGGGCAGTATAGTTATTAACCTTGCTTGCTTCAAAATCATATAAGGCTGCAGTCAAGCATCTGCGAGCCCGTAGTGAGGTCATTTTTCCTACGCATTAAATGCTCTTTGCAAAAGACGTGAAACAAAGGCCCCCGCTGCATATTGATTGTGTAATGTGGATCCAGTGGTGAGAAATGAATTTGTCATGGGGATGAATGTGCTGCTTTTAAAGTTCAAGGTGATTGTTCTCCCTCAAAAATCCTGTGAGGTTAGCAGGTTTTCTGAATTGCTCACCAATACAGACCCAATAGGAGGGAAACATAAACCCATGGGAAAAGAAGGCAAGAAAGAAACAGGCAGTTGAGATGGACTTCTCCAAGAGCTTTCACTTTGTGTAGCTTTGAGTTCTGAATGACGTGAGTCGTGATCTGACAGTGAAATCAGTCCGTTGTTTGTTACTTACAGGACTGAAAAGTAATTGTGTACAACACACATGATCCATTTGTTTGTATTCTCTCCCATCCAGAACATTTGGATCTGATTAAAGACAACATGAAAACAGTTCTTTTAATCTGGGAGACTCGGATGCGAACACATGATTTACTGCTAATAATAAAATCGTAGCAGTGTATTCAATTGAAAGGGATAAGCTAGTGATAGGCACTCTACGTTGACTGTCATTCATAGAGAACATTAATTACATTTCAGATCAGTAGTGACGCTCATTTTCCATGAATGCAGACAAAGGACGCTATGAGCTGACATGTGTTAGAGGATTAACAACACATTCTTCAAAACAATTGTTTTGTTTGTTTATTACCGTGTGAAAAGTTTCCCGGTCATTCTTTGCATGTAGCAGACAAATCACTTACACAATCCCCATAAGTGCCATATTTCGCGGTCTCTGGTGCGTCACTGTGGCAATCTGTCTCTGCGTGTTTTGTCACATGATAACAACATAACGACACCCATATGCAGGCCCAGCGGTAGAGGGCAGAGGGAATTCCCTTAGTACTCCCTTAGAGCATTTTTTTTGAAACTTTGAAACACTTAAAAAGAATGACATTAATTTAAATAAGTAATAATCATGAGAATAAAGGTTAAAATTCAACAATTTTCCTCACCAGACACTGCATTTTAGTCGACTGAAGGAATTATTAGGAATATTGTGTATGTTTTATTTGCACATGAAGTCTGTTGACAACATTCAGTGTTTCCCTTTCTCCCATAGGCAGTTTAAACGATGGGCGTAGCCACTGTGACTTCACCCACTGGTTAGCAAAACTCCGTTATGAAGCCTCAAGTTGAGTGTTTTTGCCATAGCCCTCTTGGTGTTTTGAAACTAGTGACAAGTGAGGGGTGGATCTGTGAAACCAAGGACGCCACATACACACATTGCCTTTTGACTTGTGATTGACAAATTGCTAGACAATGAGCATTTCCTTGATAATTCTTCTTTCTAACTCTTAGCATTAAGATCCATCCATCCATCCAGGTCGCAGGGGCAGCAGTCTGAGCAGAGAAGCCCAGACCTCCCTCTCCCCAGCCACCTCCTCCAGCTCATCCAGCAGAACACTGAGGCGTTCCCAGGCCAGCTGGGAGACATAATCTCTCCAGCATGTCCTCCAGTGCCTCCTCCAGGTGAGACATGCCCAGGACAGCTCACCTAGGAGGCACCCAGGAAGCATCCTTATCAGATGCCTGAACCGCCTCAGCTGGCAACTTTAGCTCTACTCTAAAGACTGAACTTCTGACCTTATCTCTAAGGCTGAGCCCAGCCACCCTTTGGAGAAAGCTCAATTTTGCCACTTGTATCCACAATATCAGTCAGTCACTACCCAGAGGTCATGAAAGGGTAGGGATGCAGATCAACCAGTAGATCAAGAACTCCGCTTCGGACCGACTTATTGCTGGCAGATCAAGCTGTGGTTGTACAACTCCTGCACACACTCAAATATCCTTGAGAGGATAAAGAGCTGGTCCAGTGTTCCGGGGCCAGGATGAAAACCCCATTGTTCCTCCTGAATCCAAGGTTCAACTAACAGAATGAACGAATGACCATAACTTACTAAATGAAACTCCAAGTATAATTCAATATGACCTGAAAATAGTGAGTGAGCCAATAAAGTCATCAGGAGAAGTGAGAGCACAGAGCAGGAAAGCTGAGGGCCATTTCCCCATAGATTGCTATACAACTGCAAGTCTTTCTGCAACCAGAGAAGCTTCCTCCTGCTGGCTATTAAAGAAGAATGCAGGTTTATGGCACTCCTGCAATTACTTTTTTTTTTTCAAACCTGTACCAGGGGTGGACAATTAATTTTCCCAAAGGGCCACATGAGATACTAGGACCAATAACCTGAACTCAGTTCTGCTCAATATGAATTTATAAGCTTATTGTTGTGGCCCACCACAACAGTGACAGACTCTTGTGTGGCCCCTTGAAGAAATTAATTGCCCACCCCGTTTTTATACTGTCTGTTCTTTCTCCTGGCCAGCTGTGTGCAACCCTGATTCTTGTGGGCAAAAACTGATTGGCCTGAACTAATGAGCAGTTGCTTCTAATTTGGTATAAACCCAATTAGGATGTTTATGACAGTGATGTTGATATTTTTATCCATCCATTGTTTAATTCATGAAACAGTTTTAGGAATGTTAATAGAGAGAAGTTAGAGTTATAAAAAAGTAGGGTCTGGTATATGAAACATTGTACATTTCCAGTCCTCAGAATAATAAATTCACCTAGCTTGCATCACCTTCCTACAGAAAAGACTGTGGTTTTCCTCATAAAACATTTTCTACTTAGCATTTTAAATGAAGGCCAGTGAAATTATAAAATTACCGCACAAAGGCTGAATTATGTGAGAAAATGAATGAAGTGAAGGAATAAGTAAGTTTACTGATTTTTTTTTTTCTAAGACCTGAAGTTGCAGAAGCGCTAACTGTGCAAAAAGCAGAGCCAAGGCCTCAGTGATGAGGTCTGTGAGTCCTGTTCCAGTACAAAAGGCATAATGAGGAACACATGATGTGAGGACTAAGAGCCAAGTGAGAACTTAGGTCAGTAATACACAGAGACTCCTTATTCCACTGCTCTGTTAAGAGAACTCTGTACACAAAGAGAGAATAAAACGTGATGTATTGGTTTCATCTCCCTCAGTATTCTGTCTGTTTCCTCCATCTAGTGGCCAAAGTATATAAAGTTCTGCAGCAGCTTTATCTGCTTTGTAAAATAACCTGTTGCCCACCTCAAAGTATTTCCTCATCTGCTGCGTAGAGCATAATTAAAATGTTATTTTTTTTACAGACAAATATATATTTTTAAATATGCACAAACACTTGGCTGCCATAGAACAAAAAGGGTGCCAGTTTGTTCACTATCATCATTAATAAATCTTCATTGTAGTTACCATATTCATTCTGAGACACACTATCAGTGTAAATAACACTAATAAACAATGAGGAAATCAGGAGAAGACTGCTGACCTCAAAGCACACTGGATTTTTCACATCATCACACTCTGAGTACACCAAAATACAGCATCTATGTGTTTCACTGCATAGATGAGCTTGGCCATAATAATCATATTAATATTTGACAGTGAAAATAAAATACACATCATTAAAAAAAAAACTTGGTCTCCAACTTTATAAAACTGCTTAGTGATCACTTCTCTTCAGCCAACACAAGAGGGCAGTGTGTTACTATTGCCTAAAGGGAGGGGGCGGGCAATCAGGTGAATATTTCTCAAGGTCAAAATTACACATCATCAAGCATTTGAGCAGGTGAGAGGGTTCAAAAATACTCTACAAACCAGTTAATGATCAGGCAACACTTTGGCGCAGAGTCCATAATATACACAGGTGTCCAAAAAAGGCACCTTAGGTTACTTTAATAAGTTACATTTAATCAGTTCCCAAACGTATGTCAAATATCAGCTCATCAAATCATCTGATGGTCTGCTTACTAACTAATCTACCACACTGCTTATGGTTTGCTTTCTTAATTCCAATCACATCAGCTGAGTCTAAGGGTGCTGCTATCAGTGGAAGAAGACGTTATGATTAATAACAAGCCCCTCACTGACAAACTTATACATACACATAAGCAAAGCAGACACTCTGCCAAGGAATGACAGAGAGAAGAGTCCGTCTCTCTAAAGCAGGAGCTGCAGTGGTTGCACCACTGGCTCACACGCAAGCAGATGCACACGCACACACACACTCACACACATACACACATACACACACACACACACACACACACACTCACACACACACACACACACACACACTCTCACACACACACACACACACGATCTCACTCAAAAACCATCTCTGAACTCCACAAGAAAAGGATCTGAGCAGTGAAGGAGCTGAGTTTACCGCACAGGCACACACGCACGCACGCACTCAGAACGCCTGCACCCCCATTGGTTGACGTCTCTCCACCCCACCGCAGGAGTCTCTGAGGGGTCTGCTGCAGTGCACTGCTCCAGGGGCCTGGAAACGCTGGAGTGAGCCGCCACCCCCCCTCCACTTCTATTTTTGGGCTGGATATCGAAGGTCCACAGCCTCCCTCATTTTCCACTGTTTTTCAACATACTGGTTCCCAGTGTGCGCTGCTCATACGTCATTCAGTGCCTTCTCTGCAGATACAAACAGCAGCAAGGCCTCTAGCTCAGGGAGGCAATATGATACCACTGAGACAACAAGAATCTGTGCAATAAGCTAGTGAGGAAGGACGCATAAATCGTGCCTCTGCTGCAGGGCCCAGGGGCAGCAACCCAGTGCTCAGCCAGCCATGTAGACTCAGGCCACAGCTAAAAGAATTTGGGAAGGACCCTTCCTGCAGCCCCCACCCACCCCCACAAAACGAAAAATACATGATTTAACCAGGCCTCACTCAAATGACTGATGAAGAAGAGTTTTAATATTTCAAGTCAAACGCAAAGGTCTTATTTTACTCATTCTGCCATTTGTTGTAGGAAAGTGACTCACAGCAATATGCTGTTTATGTATGATAATATATAACTACCACAGCTATGTCAGCACAGAGTAGTGTACATTGGCTTTAATTTACAATAACACGTAATGGTACAGAAATATCAAAAGCGTCCTTGATTAACCCTAAACCACATACTGCAAGGGTCATTTTGAGCTGCCAATTAAAAACCCTGTAAAACATAAACAATAATAATAAAAGGGTTGCTTTTTATGAGCTGTGGTTTATAACTACAATTGTTGCACTGATATGTGCATAATGGCAATGAAGAGTGAAAGATACCTTACACTGGCAAACCTCACAGACTCTTAGAAAGTGCTTGGCAGAGCCATCAGTGGATATTGTGTAAACAGAAAAAACTAATTGAAATAAGACATCTTTATTTACATTGCACAAAACAATGAAATGGCACTGTGGGACGGAAAAGCCCTGCATCTCCTGGGTCAAAGCCTCTACCTGCAGGGGGATCAATCTCATCAAGATCTTCAACCTCAGTCTGAGAGTAAAACACAAGAGTATCTGCCCACATTCATAAAATAGAGGGAGGTCCCTAATTCCACAATAGCCTATAGGGCTTCAGATTCATGTAAGAACCTGTCAGAGGGAAGAAGCATGTTTATGAATGAACAAACTGCTTCTCTGCCCGAGTTCATTGTGGAGTCTGTTTGGCAAATGGATGGATGGGGAGTGCTGCACGGCGTGTAAACATCCATCCCTGTACTTTTAATACCGACGTGTGGGTTTTCACGCATCTCCTCATCATAGTTTGCATTCAAAAAAAAAAAAAAAAACCTCAATAAACTTAAAAACAATAAAGATGTTTGCAAAGCGGGTCCCGTTTACAGTTTGTGATCCGTTTTACAGCAGCCACAAGTTTTCACAGCTGTTTTGATTTGACAGCTGATTGACAGCATGTGATTTTGACGTTTGGGTTTTTAAGCTGTAGGTTTCTGTATCTCCGCGGCCTCAGAAATGGGTATCGGGCTTATTGATGGTGGGGAATGCCAGCGGGCATTAGAACAGCAAGCGGCCATCTGCCAGCCTAGCGAACTAGCAACCCCACCAGCTGCAGTCGCAAAACGCCCTACAAAGCAGGACATGCATGCAGCTTCTGACGTCTGCGGCCACACTGCGCTACAAAGCCCAGAAAAACCAGGAGCGGAAACAATGAGAATCAAGCTTATAGACGCCGCATAGGTCCACCACTGGCAAGTTTTTTGAGAAGAGGCTGCTGTTAAGTGCACATCAGTTCATTTCGGATGGCCGGTTTGTGCGAATATTTTTCCACGGTGAAAAAATATACATAAAAAGACTCATGCAGGGGCACTTTAATACCCCGACATGGCGACGGCAAGAAAAGGGAGAGAGCTTTTTACTATTTTGGAAACTAGCGCGGACACAGAAAGTACAGCGGTGTGCGACAGCCAAGACTCTCCGCTTAACCTTTCAGCCGATGTGAAGTGGTTTGAGATTCCGTACAGAAAGCCAGACTCGGACGAGGAAGACGAAGTGCGGGAGGAGGAGGACGGCGAGGGGGAGAATGGATTCACGAGCACAGCAGCCGCGGCGGAGACTGCAGACGCGGCCAGCTTCATCGCGGGAGGAGGCTGCAACATAATTTTGGTCACTGGCAGCAATGGGATCAAGCACGACGAGGAGGAGTATGCGGAGGACTGCTATTATTCTACCTCCACTAACTGCTCTGACACCACCTCAAACGATTCGGATATTGATTTCTCCGATTTGGAGGAGGAGGAGCGCAGGAGTTTTTTCAGCTTTGAAGATGACTTGGATGAGGACTGCACTTCTCCCGACTTCTGGGGTGAACCTGACCAGGTAATTTCAATCGAACCATTCTCCGCTGTCAGTGGCCCTCAGCACTCGCTGGGGGACGATGCTGACACCCGTGACTATTTCCGGATACTCTTCCCAGATTCTCTTTTTGAACACATGGTAGAACAAACAAACAATTACGCCCTCTATCGGCAAAGGAGGAGTGGAAAATCAGACCCCCACTGGCACCCCACTGATGTTAGAGAGATGAAAGCTTATGTAGGTCTGAATATTCTTATGGGGATCAATCAGCTTCCAGACACTGGCATGTACTGGGCGAGTGACATTTTCATTGGCAATGCAGGCTTTAAAAAGACAATGACAGCAAGGCGCTTTGAAAAACTCACCCAGTATCTCCAGCTGTGCGACCGTGAGTCAGAGCCTGCGCGTGGGGAGCGTGGATATGATGGCCTCTTCAAAATCAGGCCTCTCCTTGATATGGTGGAGAACACTATGTGGGATGCGTATGTGCCCAATCGCTGTTTGACCATAGACAAGTGTGCCATTGTCACAAAGGGACGTTTCTCCCCCACCCAGTACATGTCCTCCAAGCCCATGAGAAAGGGGCTGACAGTGTGGATGCTGTGTGACTCTCGCTCAGGCTACTGTCATAGAGCCAAGATCTACGTAGGCAAGCCCAGTGAAGATGAGGCCATAGCCTGCCTGGGCTACAGAGTGGTAACCTCCTTAGTGCGTGGCCTGGAGGGTCAGTACCACCATCTCTTCATGGACAGCTTCTTCACCTCCGTGCCCCTGCTCCAGAGGCTGCTGAGGGACGGGTTGTACGCCTGTGGGCCCACTCAGCCCGGACGCAAAGGTTACCCAGAGGTCCTCCGCCCACGAAATGTCGGAAAGCTGTCCCAGGGTGAGTTCTACCAATGCCAGCGTGGCAACCTGGTTGCTACCGTGACAAGGGATGTGAAGGTGGTCAGCTGCCTCTCCACCAACTGTGCTCCAGGAATTGTTGGTATCAGTCCAGGCCGCCAGCAGCATGAGACAGATGGGGAGGGTGAGAATGACAGCATGGACGGTGCAGGTTTGTCTTTTGGCGTTCCTCGACCTTTGCCCTTGCTGTTGTACCAGGAGAACATGAGGGGAGTGGACCTGTGCGACCAGTTGAGGGAGTGCTACCAGGTTGGCAGGCCCTGTAAGAAGTGGTGGCGCTACTTCCTGTGGTTCTATGTCAACCTGTGCATCGTCAACGCCTATATTATCCTGAGGGAGAGCCGAGGGGGCACGCCACCAGCAGGCTTCAACGGCAAGCAGTTCACCCAACGCCACTTCCGCGTTCGGCTGGCACAGCAGCTAATTGGAGACTACCAAGGGGCGAGGGGCATGGAGCGGGCAGCACGCAAGAGACACGCAGATTCACCCATAGAGTACGGACATCGCCTAGAGCGCATGTCTGAGCGCTCACGCCGCTGCAGGAACTGCACCAACAAGGGACTGCGACATGAAAGCGTGTTCGGTTGCAAGATATGCAATGTCCACCTATGCAGGGGAGGGTGCTTCTCTGAGTTTCATAAATAAGACTGAACACTTTTTTTGTTTTTATACTGTATCCTTTGTGTAATCAAACAACTTGTGTCAAGGGATTTTTTTAGAACAGTAAAACAATTTGTAATTCCAAAGGTTACCACTACAAGTGCACAATATAGTCACACTTTATGTAGAGCTAGTTTTAGTTTAGGAGTATTATTGCACGTATAATAGAGAAAATAATCGGAGAAACTGTAGATTATTTGAATTTAGTATAGAATGTTTTTGGCAACTTGCCTTCTGTAACACTGACAGAATTGCCTTGTGTCACTTTTTTATACATTTAAAATATGTTAAGGATTTTATATTAAAATAAAAAGAAGAAGAAGAAGAAATCAGACTTTTCTGCACTTATGGAAAAAGATCAGAAAATGTTTACAATGGGAAGTTTATCTTTCTCCTTTTCCAAAATAAAAACTTCATTTTAATGCACTTAAGTGAATCCCTCCTTTTATTTTTGCAACACTAAAACACATTATTCATATTAAAAAGCAGTGAAATGCGAGCATTAACGGACGTTGGCCCCTTTAAAAACAGGTTCAGCTTTGGTTGCCCCCGCTCCTTCACACATGAAAATCTGTGTGTCTCTGGCCCTTCAAGGGGACGCAGCTTGGAGCAATTAGAGAGCAGAAAAAGCCCCTCAGTAGTCTCTAGCCAATGGACGCAGTGATGCCATTTCTTTCTCCAACCACACTACAGACACAGAGCCATCTGTGGCCCTATTACACTGAGTCCAAACCCAAAAAGTGGTACTTGTCACTGACACGAATGGAAAATGGAAGAAAGACAGCACGACACACATTTTAAGGAAGCTTTTTTTTTTTTTTTTTTTTTTTTGATAGATGGATTAGAATTTGAATCGTGTAAAACAGGTAAAACACAATTAGTCAAATGACTGTGCGCTGAATCAAAGCTGCTCCTGAAGAAGCATTGACAATTATTCAGACATAATATGTATTTGCACCAAAGATTTTCTGCACACTTTGCTGTCTGCTGGCAAGCTAAAAGCCTGTATGTAGGCAGAAATAGGCCGCTTCAGCAGGTCAGACTCCCCGTCTCCTGTGTCTCTCCTTCTGAAGTCTCTCTCCTTCCTTTCTCTCCATCTCCAGCGCCCTCTCTACCTCTCTCTCTCCCTCCCCAGGCTCTGCTGTGCCATCCTACACATTCATGCACCCTCCCTTCCTCTTCGCCCCTCTCTCTTGCACTCCCTCAGCCGTTCCCCAGCTGGGAGAGGGTTAGTCAACTGGACGCCCATCCCGCTGATCTGCGGGAGCCCCATGGGGAGTTGCCATAGCAACCGTGGCCGATGAAGACAGGGAGTCGCCAGCAGGCTCACATGGTTGTCATGGTACTCGCTCTGGCTACGGAGGTGGGAGGTGCCAGAGGCCGCACCTCCCCTACCCTGTCTCCAAAACCAGGGAAGGCTGTGGCGTGCATCGAGTGTCTCTCTGTGTGTGAGTGTGAGTGCGTGTGTAGGGAGCTGGCTGGCTGACAGCTTGCACTGTACATGGAGCCAGACTGGTTACCAGGCAGGCTCTGCTACAGCACAGCCAAGACCAGGACTGCTGCCAAAGACTGAACCAAACTGCTGCCCTAGAGACGCCTTCATGCAGGTGTTCCCGGAATTAGAGGAATCTGTCACACGCTGTACCTCAACCATAATGACAGTTTGTATTCTGTTTCACTGAAGAACATGGCCTACACTGCTGCTTTGCAGATATCCCCGTGCAGGTGGAGGATGCAGAATGAGCTTGGTCTATCTGTGTGTTACCACACTGCAGATTTCTACTGTATTTAACCATAAACTGTTTAGATCCTGTAATGTCCTCTCTTTTTTTCCCAGCTTATGCTGAGATATGTCAACTGCTGCCAGTCTTCCTCTGCCCACATAGTCATTGCACTGTCAAAGTTATTACAGTTCCTTATAATAATTGATATACTAAAATCTACTTGTGACATATTGCACTTTATGTTTCTGCTCAAATGTTAATACACTTCCTAACACACTCAAACCACGCATGCTGACAAGCCAGTCGCAACAGATGTGAGCCGAAATATGATTTTTAATTTTCCAATTACCAAAATAGCAGTGCGGTGGACAAGTAGTCCAGAACATTAGAATCTGAAGCCGGTGCAGAGCACGCTCATATTTTTGTATCATTAATGTTGAGGTCTTTTCTGACATTTCTTTTTTTTTTTTTCCTCTGTTTTGTGGGCTGACTGTGAAATCGTGAAGCCCTGTTTTTGCTGAGTCAGAACCAGACGCTGCTCTCTCGCTCCATCTCTCTTTCCCTCTCTCTTTCTCTCTCTCTGTGGGTAGGTGGGTGTGCTGTATTTGGTCCCACAATAGTCAGATCTAATGTTTCTAGGATGAATCCCAACCATAAAATGCTCAGCTCTCAACATCTTGTTCCCTCCTAGGCAAGGAAAGATGTCTGAGTTTCTGTCAGGAACATGTGCCTGGTTTCACTTAAGAACCGCTGGTTGGGTAACACATGTTCTGTTAGAATCATGAATGTGCCTTTGTTAAATACTTTCCTCTGTTGCAAAACGAGTCCACGGACAACGACAGGCTTGAGAAACCCTTAACATCTGATTCTCAGCTCTCTCTGAGTCACTGTGTCTCGCTGCTTTTTTTTCCATTACAAATTAATCAGATAAAAGAAGCAAATGATTTTGGTAGCCGTTTACAGGAACTTTCAATATGAGGTCCAAGGAAATGTTGAATAAAGTGAAGGAGGCCATTATTAGGCTGAAACCCCAAAAATAACCACATCAGAGAGACAACAAAAACTTTAGAAGTGGCCAAATCCACAATGTGGTTTATTCTTGATCAGGAGTGCACTTAACAGTTCAGCAACAGAAGGCAACTAAAGTGGATTGGTCAAGAAAACCGCTTCACAACAGCAATCAAAATGCAGAACAGTCACAAGATGGTCGGCATGTCATTACCAAAGTCTGCAATCAAGAGACACCTTAATGAATATAAAAGCAAAGGTTTTATATATATATATATGTGTGTGTGTGTGTGTGTGTGTGTGTGTGTGTGTGTGTGTGTGTGTGTGACCAGATGAAACCAGAATAATGAAAAGAGGAAAGGAACAGCTCATGATCTGAAGCATACCACATCATGTGTTGAACATGGTGGAGGTATGGGAATATATAGCTGCCAATGCCAACTCAGATTCAGACAAATCCTTCAAAACTGATCAGACAGACCTTTACAGTGCAAACAGATAATGAGCCAAAGCAGACTGCAAAAGCAACCCAAGAGCTTCTCAAGGCAGAGAAATGGGATATCCTTCAACGGCCAAGTCAGTCACCTGATCTCAACCCAATAGAGCGTGCTTTTCATTTACAGGAGACCAAACTGAACCACAGACAAGCAGCAGCTGAAGGTGGCTGCAGGAAAGGCCTAACAGAGCATGTCAAAGCAGTCAATGACTGCACCGGATTTTCATACAAGTATTAAAAACAATCCTCATATTTAGTATTACTGTATGTCAGCTTGTCCAATTACTTTTAAGCATCTGAAAATGGGCGGCTGTGTATAAAAATAGCTGAAATTCCCTTTAATTAAACACCTTGAATTAAAGGTGATAGTTTTCACTTCTATCGCATCTTGATTACTTGATTTAGAATCCATTGTGGTGATATATAAAGGCAACATTACAAAATTACAAAAAACAAAACTAAGCAAACATCAAACAAACAAAAATGGTTTATCTCATGACTTTTACCCACCAAATTAAACTGCCTCTTGGTTTATAAAGTACTTAAAGACAGGCCAATCACAACCAAAGTACAGAGCACATCTTAAAGTATATAGGAACTGATAAATTGGTATTTATAGAATAAAGTGCTTTGTTTGTAATTATTCAGAATGTACAATGAGTTTGGAGGGCCACTCCTGTTTCAGTGCCACAGTTTAGAAATTCACACATAAATATATAAAATAAAATAGAATGTTTAAAAAATAAAATAAATATATATATAAATATAAATATATTCATATATCAGTCTAACACATGATCTTTTGTCAGTTACAGTGTCCATTTTTCAAGAATGAGAATTTGTATACATTAAGCCTAAAAATAAATAAAATCATTAAAATTATTAATAAAATGGATGGATGGATGGATGGATGATTTTAAGTGAAGGATTTTTAATTGTATCTAAGTTTTTGCATTTTTTCTTTAGATTTTGATAGTCATAATATTTCCTCAAATAATCAGAATAATTATAAACATAAGACGAAGCAGTGCACCGCTCTGATGTCTGATCTGACAGGTGCTCTTCAGCACGGCAGGAAGAAATATTAAAACCAATATCCAGGAAGTCTATCTAGGATATTAAGTACAAACATGGAACAAGGGCTCTCTTATTTCAGTTGCTTTAATAGTTTTAGTTTATTCTGCAAGCCTGTTGGCCACTGCTTCAGTTTCTGTTCATCAGTAATGAAAATAAAGGGACACATGGGGATACATTTGACTGTGGTTTTAAATGTATTAACTTATGAACTCTGCAAAATCGACCAACTTTTTATGCTTTTGCTGCTGTAAAATGATACCCACATTACCTTGGCGTGGCTGTTGAATACAGAGCTGAAGAATAAATATATGGGAAAAGCCTCAAATTAATTAACTGATGGGGCCCACACCTCCACCTAGTGGACACTTGCGCACTTTAGGTAGTTCCAACTTCCCTCGAAAACATCCACTTAGTTAAAAGCAGCCACGAAGAGCAGTCACTCATGTTTTTATTTTACTCCTTTCAAAGAGCATGCAAGCCCCTTCCTGCTGATCTAACACATCCTTTTAAGCAGGAAGTTTTGTAAACCAGATGGATCTCTTTTTTGTATTTTTCTGATGTGGTTTTGGTGAACTCAGCATGATGACCAGAGGGAGTTTGATTACAGGGTCTCTTAACATAGGGACATCAAGGGTAACCTGTAAAAATGAAATAAAAATTAAAATACAGCTGAAAAATGAATAGATGTGCTTTGATGACTTAAGCTTTTTTTAAATTGTGAGTGCTGATACAACAAAAACAGACATTTTAAATCAAAATCTATTTCCTCTGCAAACTTAATTGTATAGTACGCTCTGTCTCTCCACCACAGCACCAGTGTTTACTGAAAGCACTGGCTTAAATCTGTTGGAGCGGATGGCATGATGGAACAGGTTGGACTGCAATGTGACACTTGATGTAGTCTCATCAGTGTGTGGACAAGCCACGAGGAAATCCCCCCTTAACCTTTCCTCCCTCTCACACTTCCTGTCCTCATCATGCAGCCACTGCGTGGCGCTGTTGTCACCATAAATCTTTTCTTTTTTTTAAAAGTCAGATCTCTCTCAATATGACACTGTGTTATGATACAATGGGGGCCATAACTTAATCCCATTATACTGTATCTGTAGACACAGTCTGTACCTTGAGTCTGTACTCCAGCTTCATCATGGAGCAGTTGAAGAAGGTAGGTGGGAGCTGCGGAGGGACACTCAGAACTTTGGTTGTAGTCTGACTGGTCTCAGCTGGAACAGGGTCTCCTGTCCCAAACAGGATGTCATTGGTGTGCACTTTTCTCTTTGACTCAGCAACAAAGGTCTGCTTCTCACATAGGTAGAATTTGGGTATCACTGTCTGTGCTGAATCATTGAGGACTTCCACAGAGACTCCCATTGCCTCGCCTGTTTATGTTAAGGAAAAAGCACATTAGTTATAGCTCGGAAAACTCAGGAAAACGTATTCTGTGTGAAATCACATTACCTTGCTTTAATCCCATTTTTTCCGAGGAAACGTTCATAGTAACCTTTCCAGAGCCATAAAATGAAATCCTAGATGCATATTGTTGCTCCTAGTATAATATAAAGATACTGAAATAAGTCATTACACATTCAAGAGGGCTCAAGTGAAGCTCAGGCCAAATTTTTTATTTATTTATTTTTTTGTACCTGAAGTCCAATGATTATCATTTCAGATTTGGAGGCGAAGGGAAACTCAGATTTGGTCCGAAAAGGAAACTCAGTCTTGGTTTTGTGTACAAGCCAGATTGACTGAGTCAGCTGTGCTCGCAAACTATACACAATCCTGCCCCATTTCCCCTCATAAGATGAAGGCATGTCTCTGAAAGAACCCAGAGGGAAATGATTTCATTCCAACAGATGGTAAGAAAGTGTTTATATAATATAGATTTAATATAAAGAGGCAATGTTATAGGGGCACACATACATATTCGGAATTACAAAGTTGAATAAATACACATTCCTCCCGGAGCTGATGATTTCTGAACCTTATGAAAAGAAACACAGAGTTACATGTATGTGTGTTTACACCAATTAAATATCCATCAGCTCAGAAGCTTTAATGCAATAATACTAACCATCTCCCTTTTTCTTATCTTGAAGAATAATGTGTTCAAAATGAAAGTATTTCTTCTTGTTGCTGTGGACCACTACAGAGTCTCCTTCTTGCTCGTGCCACGTTACCTTAGCTTTCCCTTTGGCTTTGACCGAAAAACACTGCACTTTGATTTCCTTGCTCGTCACCACTATCGCCTTTCCAGAGAGGATGTCCCCAGGAGAGAAGGTGCCTTGTTCGTTCACCTTGTCATACTCCACAAAGAGATGCTTCACAGCCATTACAGGGCTACATCAAACCGTCTTCCCAGAGGTTATGGAGTGAAAGTGAGAGAATCCTCTTTTTTGTGAAAATTAAATTGCATCAGTTTACTGCAAGCAGGTTTGACTTGATCCTTTGAGACGGAGCCTTTCTTTGATGAATAAGGATGCCCTTAAGGCTGGTGTATGCAGTGGAGCAGTGGACTTCTCCAGAACCTGTATCTGTGTCACATAAGATCATGTGATCAAGCCTGCAGGTGTCACTTTCAAAAAGGTAACTCTAGCCAGAGGCCTTGTAGGCTACATTAGGCTAAATGAATGTGTCCTATGTCATTGGTGTTCCTAAGGAAATATAATTGGCAGTAATGTCAACACTGCAGTCAATATTGCTACTGACTTTACAAATAATATTTCATATCGTATAGAATCGTGTTTTTTTGTTTTAAAGCACGCCCCCTTTTCAATTCAAATGTATCAGGATATGAAATTATTGCATTGGGTTCTTTAGCAGGTTTTATAATTACTCAAATGCAATCTCAGATAAACAAAAAAAATTACATATTGCACTGTGTGGTTTATTTGACAATTTTAAGCTTATTTTTTGCCTTTATTGGATGGTGGAGCAGTGAAGATAGACAGGAAAGTGGGGAGAGAGAAGGGGAAGACCACTGCACTCCAGCCATGTGGCATCGCCTGTTCACCCACTGAGCTAAACTGGCGCCTTATTTGACAAAAATTAAGTCAAAATGCAGAAGCAGCATCTGAAAAAATAAGTGCATCCTGACTGCTTCCATGAGAATTATGAGGGAAAGTACCAACCAGGTGCTGCTAATCAAATGCAGTTAATTAACTGAGCATTAGTGTGAGCACCTCTATAAAAGTTTGCTGTTCTGGAGCATTCAGGTGTGTGTTAACATGATGCCAAGGAAAGATGTCAGCAGCAATCTAAAGAAGTAATTGTTACTGCCCATCAATCTGGAAGGGTCATAAAGCCATTTCCAAGAAATCTGAAATTATCATTCTACAGTGAGAAAGTTTATTCACAAGTTTAAAACATTCAAGACTGTTGCCAATCCTCCCACGAGTGGACATCCCAGCAAATTCACCCCAAGGTCAAGCCGTGCAGTGCTCAGAGAAACTGCAAAAAACCCAAGCGCTACATCTCAAATTCAAAAGTTCATGACAGTACAATTAGATAAAGACTGAACAAGTATGGCATGTTTGGAGGGTTGCCAGAAGGCAGCACAGCTTTGGGTTGCAAAATTGCATCTGAGGAAGTCACAAGACTTCTGGAACAATGTCCTCTGGACAGATGAGCCCAAAGCAGAGATGTTTGGCCAAAGTGCACAGCGCCATCTTTGGTGAAAACCAAACACAGCACAAACACCTCATAACTATCAAGCAAGGTGGTGGAGGGGTGAAGATTTGGGCTTGTTTTGCAGCCGCAGCACGTTGTATACATTGAGTCCACCATAGACTCCTCTGGATACCAAAGCATTTTAGAGTCAAATATGAGGCCATCTGTCTGACAGCTAAAGCTTGGAAAGAGAAATGGGCCAAAGTTCCTCCACAACAATGTGAAAGGCTGATAAAGTCACACAGAAAACAATTATGTCAAGTTATTGCTGTGGTTCTACAACCTATTGAATGGGTGTACTTCGTTTTTAATGCATGGTTTTTGCATTTTGGCTTAACAAGGACACATGATACAAACCTTGCTTTGAATTAAGACTTGAAGACTGTAAAGCTGGAAACAGAGACGTGTGTCATACTGTGCTTTACGTTATTGAAACAATAGAAACTGCAGAGTTCACAGAATAAACTCCAGTAAAAATAACTGAATCTGTCAAGTTTGTCATCTGAGCTAAAAAGAGGAAGAATTGAGGAGGTGGGAGCTCATTAATTTTTTTGTTGCCAACAACAATCACATTATCCTTTGAAAACATTTTGAAAACAGCACACACTTCCAGAAAGATACAAAAATTGTTGAGCACATTAAACTGCATTAAACTGCACACACCAACCACAAATGAAATATATTTATTTTACATTTCAGATATAAGATTTTATTAGAAAAATATTCCAACACTCGCAAATATATTATTTTTCACAGAAATTAAAGGTATACAATATTTTAGATTAAATTAAATAAGAAAACAAAGCAATATTACACATCAAAATCTGTGTGCAGTTAGGGGAGAACAACTGCTAATGTGAAAATCAGTATTTTCTGATTAACTGTCATCTTGATAATCTGGGGAAGCAAAGTAACAAAGACTAGGTGGCCGGCAGCTTTATCAGCTGCTACACAGCACAGCTCTGCTTTTTTTGTATGTATTAAGTTATTTGTCACAAGTCTATGTTTAAGGCTCGGAAGACTAAAATGGTGACGTCCCCGTTCGAGGCAGATATTCATAACGTGGTCTTGTAATCATCAAGAGGGAAAGAGGGGTACATCGCATGTGCTCCGTAGGCAGGCGGAAGGTCTGCACATTGGGGTGGTGCTTGCTGGGGTACAGTTGCCCAGGCTGGTTTTCCCGGGTTCCGAAAATTCACAAATCCAATGGCAGCAGAAGCATGCAGCTGTTCCATTTGTGGAACTCCAGGCATGATAACTATAGGGAGCTTGATCTTTGGGTCTATGGCACATTTGATATCCAGTTGGACCTGTAGAAACAAAATAACACACAAACAGCAGTGTTTATTCATGATTTTTTTTAAATCACTGTAAATGTTGATATGCATGATTGGGTAGTATTTGTATCTAACTAGTTCTAGTCAGTGGGGCTTTGTTATTGCCTTGTTTTGCCACTAGAGGTCTCTAGTGGTTTGACGCAAGCTTTCCTAGTTCCTTTGAGTACTTGCATCATGTATTTAGTATTATAAACATTAACAAGAGGAAGTAGAAAATGACAACAATTTCCCTTAGAAAGGATTTGTTATACTCACCAGTAACAGAAAAAGGAAACAGCATTTACCAACTAACGGCACAAATAAAACATTTGAACTGACATATACAGAAACAAGTCAACCAAGCTTCCTACCATTAGTTATCTGACTGAAACAATATTAAAGCATATAAAGAAAAGAATAGATCTACTAGTGCGGTTTACCTTCAGCCTGTACTCCAGCTTAATGATGGAGCTGTTCAGGATGGAGGGAGGTAGGTCTCTAGGGATGTTGATCACCTTGGTCACAGTTTTTCTGCCAGAGGATCCCTCAATGGCCTCAGCCTTCTCCTTAAGGATGTCATGCATGTAAAGTTTCCTGTGACCCTGGGCGAAGAAACTGTTTTTCTCATACAGTATGAATTTGGGCTTCACTGAACGTTTTGAGTTGTTGTTGATTTCAAGTGTGACCACAATAGCCTCACCTGTAAATTGAGGAAAGCTAATCACTATAAATTACTGTCAAACACAGAAAGATTTTTCTTTACGTCTAAATTATATCTCAGCACAGGAGATCAGGATGCATTTGGCTAAACCAGGACAATTCAGAGACCGACTGGTTTGGGCAAATGCCAGCATGGGTTCAAACCTTGCTTTGTGTCATTCTCCTCACATTTTCTGTCTGTAGCCAAAAAAAAGCCAAAACACACCTATCAAATCATGTAAAATCTTTTCAAATATACCACAAATGTATAATTGAAACCATATGTCACTGCTCCAGTCAAACTCAGTATCCAGCAGTTTGTCCTCATTTCTTTGAGAATCTATTCCAGTATTAGAAATAGTAGCATATCAGCATTGTAACATTTACATACAGCTCATATACAACTCAAAAAACAAAACAAAGTTCAACTCCATCAGCTTCAAGTTCCTTTTAAAAATCTAAGGATCAATTCCACCAAAACATTTTTGGCATAAGTAACAAAAACCATCCACTCAGTGAATTATGCACATTGGTTTCCTGTTAACAAACAGTGTAAGTAGTTGGAACGGAATAAAACAAAGTGTTTAACATGATGTTTCCCTGAGGAAGTGTCTACGGAATAAGAGCTCTTCACTTAACCAAAACATACTCACTTTCCAAAAGAAGCAATGGGGGCATGTCCTGTAACTGAAAAAGGAAAAGCGAGGAGCCAAATGTGTGTCTGATTTCTCTTACAGATAAGATAATTACCTTGCATGTATCCCATCTGCTTAGTATGGACATCCACTGAAACCTTTCCAGAGCCGAAAACACCGACAGATTTATCCTTAAAGGCATACTGAGGTTCCTAAAAAGCAGATCCCCCTCATTATAACAGTGCATTAAGGTAATGGTCTTTTCTGCCTGAACACTATTAATTACAAAATTAAATGGTTGTGTTTTTTAGGCTTAATGATTTCTTACCAGAAGTCCAGGAATACCCATATCTGCCTTTGATACAAACTGGAAGTGGACTTTAGCTTTTTTTGTCAGCCTCATTGATTGTTTCAGCTCTGCTTTCACCTTATGAATAATTTTGCCATGGGCTCCTTTATAGGTCGATGGGAGTCTTCTGTGAAATACAACAGAAGAGCATTCAAATGACTGAACAGAAGTCTAAACTAGAGATTAAGAAAAGAAAAGAAGAGGTACCCATTAGGAATCCTGAACGAAAAAGGAAACACGTGTCTTCCTTTACTAATGACTTCAGTGCCTGGAAATGAAGTGGGCGTTGTTTTGAAACATCTGTTAAGTTTGGAACAGTGTATTACATATCAATAATTGTATTAAGTCAATACATTACCAACTTGTCTTGATTTTCTCAAGATATCATGTTTGACATCATAGTAGTCCTCATTAGACCAGTAAACGTGGGTTTGATTCTCTCCGTAATGTTCAGTCCAGACAACCTTCGCTCTTCCTTGTGCTCTAAAAATCAACGATTGAACTTTGGTTTCACCCGACACCTCCACAACAATTCGTCCATTAATGGTATCTCCATTTGTGAAGATGTTTTTGCTGTTGATGGCATCGTATTCGATTGAGAAGTTTTTAATGGTCATTTTCAACTGAGAAAAGACCAAAAAAAAAAAAAAAAAGGTCAAAATATGTTATGAAAACCTGGGGAAAAACTCAAGCCAGTTTTCCTCAGCACAGCCACACACCAGCATTTATATGCACTCTCAGGTATGAAAATCTTGTGAAACCGGTTTTTCTTCTATCATACCTGGCAAGGTGTGCCATTAAAAGATACTCAGCCTTGGAAAGTCAACAGGGTTCAAAAATAGATTACATTGCAACTGGTTCCTGACACTCCTGACAGTCAAAGCCATGCACACACACACGCTGTGGAGAACCAGCATGCTCTCTTCACAACCACATTTGGGTGGGCGGAAAAATACTGGCCTTTTATTTTATTTTGAAAATGGTGTAAGTAAACATTTTAATGCAAATCATTATCTGAGTGCACTTTCAGTGCCACTGTTCACCTTTAAAGGGACAGCTGCACATTAGAGCTCTGAAACTTTAAACTGGATAATTTAAACGTTACAGCTTACTGTGCAGATGTGACTGATTGAACGTGCATTCTCGGCGTGTGTTCTGTTCTAGTAGCACCAATTCCAGAAGTGTAAAAGAGAGTTAGCAGCAGATTAGAATCAAGCAGAACAACATTTTATACATTTCCTGCATTACCAAATGAATATACATTCCTGTGACAACGCGACGCACAGTTTGTGCTTCATTCAGTGGTTTCATTTATTAATGCTTACAGAACAATACAATTGTTGTTAAATTGTTTATATACACTGGGGAAAATAAGTATTTGATACACTGCTAGTTTTGCAAGCTTTCCCACCTAAAAAGAATGGAGAGGTCTTTAATTTTTACTGTAGGTACACTTCAACTGTGTGAGAGAGAATCTAAAAAAACAGATCCAAAAAAATTACTTTTTATGATGTTTAAATCATTATTTTGCATTTTATTGCATGAAATAAAGAGGTCAGACGTTTCCTGTAGTTCTTGACCAAGTGGCACTGCAGCAGGTATTTTGGCCCACTCCTCCATACAGATTGTATCCAGATCTTTCAGGTTTCAGCACTGTCGCTGGGCAACATTGAGTTTCAGCTCCCTCCAAAGATTTTCTATTGGGTTCAGGTCTGGAGACTGGCTAGCCCACTCCATGACCTTGAAATGCTTCTTACAGAGCCACTCTTTAGTTGTCCTGGCTGTGTTTTTCAGGTCACTGTCATGCTAGAGGACCCAGCCACGACCCACCCATGCTCTTACGGAGGGAAGGAGGTTGCTGGCCAAAATCTTGCAATACGTGACCCCCATCCATCCTCCCTTCACGGTGTTCTTGGGGTTGTACTCATCCTTCTTCTTCCTCCAAACACGGTGAGTGGAGCATACCAAAAAGCTCTATTTTTGGTGGCATGCGCAGGGGGACCTTGTGTGGCCTGCAGGCTTTTAATCCATGACAGCACAGTGTGTTATTAACGGTCATCTTTGAGACTGTGGTCCCAGCTCTCTGCAGGTCAATGACCCCCCCGTGTAGTTCTGGACTGATTCCTGACCTTTCTCAGACTCATCCTTACCCCACGAGGTGATATCTTGCATGGAGCACCAGACCGATTAATACTGATAGTCATCTTGCGTTTCTTCCATTTTCTAATAATTGCACCAACAGTTGTTGCCTTCTCACCAAGCTGCTTGCCTATTGTTGTGTAGCCCATCCCAGCCTTGTGCAGGTCTACAATTTTGTCCCTGGTATTCTTAGACAGCTCTTTGGTCTTGGGCATGGTGGAGAGGTTGGAGCGTGATTGAATGTGTGGACAGGTGTCTTTTATACAGGTAACAGTTTCAAATAGGTGCAATTAATACAGGTAATTAGTGCAGAATAGGAAGGCTTCTTAAAGAAAAACTAACAGGTCTGTGAGAGCCGGATATCTTGCTGGTTGGTAGGTAATCAAATACTTATTTCATGCAATAAAATGCAAATTAATTATTTAAAAATCATACATTGTGATTTTCTGGATTGTCTCTCACAGTTCAAGCATACCTACGATGAAAAATTACAGACTTCTCTATTCTTTGCAGGTGGGAAAACTTGCAAAACCTGCAGTGGATCAAATACTTATTTTCCCCCACTGTGTGTGTGTGAGAACTGATTGGTCAGTAGGTGGTAATTTTGTACTTGCTGATCTCTAATCTGGAACCCAACCTACTCCGGAGCAGGTTAGGTTCACACCATAAGTTACCATGGCCGTTGACTCGGGTAAGTAGCGAACCACCGTAGTACAGACAACCCAGGTCAACCTGAGCTTACCTGGATAAGATGAAATCCTGCTGCACAGTAAAGGCCTAAGAATAGCCCTCAGTCTTCACGATCAACATTAATCTGGAAAGACTTATAAATTCTAAAAATGCTGAAAACAAAAATGTTACTGTCAATATTCTGATGGCCAAAGTGAATTTGCACCACAGCTGCTGAGTAATAATTTCATCCCACAAATCATCTCACGGCCCTGATGAAGAACTGGGACAAATTTATGTGCAGTACATGTGGACAGAGTCCATGCCCCCTTAAAGGATATTTAATTCAAAGTATGTCTAGTAACGTCAGCTTCATGTTTACAGTTTATTTATACAGTTTATTTCTTTAAAGGGTTTATTGTCCTTCAAAGCTCTATTACACAGGTGAAAATGAATAAATAAAACAGTACATGATATGTTATTTTCGGTCTATATATTGTTGTGGAACGTTGTTAACCCATCCATCCATTCACTTCCGCTTATCCTGTTCAGGGTCGCTGGGGGGCTGGAGCCTATCCCAGCTGACATAGGGCGAGAGGCAGGGTACACCCTGTACAGGTCGCCAGCCTGTCGCAGGGCCAACAGAGAGACAGACAACATCCACACTCACATTCATGCTCTCACTCACACCTATGGGTAATTTAGAGCGTCCAATTAACCTAACCCCAGTAAGTGCATGTCTTTGGACTGTGGGAGGAAACCGGAGTACCCGCAGAAAACCCACGCAGACACGGGGAGAACATGCAAACTCCACACAGAGAGAGAGAGGGAGGCGAGGCAGCAATGCTAACCACTGCGCCACCATGTTGTTAACCCGTGAATAGAAAATACTGTATGCTGGTTATTTAAGATATACGCATATTTTCAGAAAAATGTGATTAACATTTTCTCAATGTATTATGTCAAGTTTCTATAACATGCAAATATTCTTAACATTTAAGTTGTGAAATATTTAAAAAAAAAAAAAAAAAAGAGGATATAATCAGGCTAAGCATCTTTTCAGCCCTGTTATTAATATTTCTTGTCAAAATCTGTCAAAGAAGGGTACATTGCATATGCTCCATAAGGAGGAGGGGACTCTGATGGATTGGGGACTACTGGTGGTTGTTGCGGTTGTGGCCCATAACCCCACACTGGAGGGTTTGGGTTGAATCCAGAAGAGAATGGAGGCGCAGCAGGAGGAGCAGTGGCAGCGGCAGCAGGTGGTGGTGGCAGTGCAGCAGAGGCCTGAAAGGCTGGCAGAATGACTATAGGAAACTTGATCTCTGGATCTGAGGCATATTTTACATCAAGGTAGACCTGTGGAAAATGTTAGATTGTTCAAGTTTCACTGAGTATTTGCATGATTTAGTCATTAGTTTTCATAACAACATGTTCAACAGATGAAATCTCTCAGCTCTTTCTTTGCTTATTTTATGTGTCTCAGACTATGCCTATTTTGTAGCTCATCTATTTTGCAAACATGATGCTGGCCTGCTGGACTGCAGATGTTACCTATTAAACACAAACACAACTGCTACCTTCAGTTACTACTAGCAGGTTATTGTGATTATGCTTTTGTTCACATTCATGCTTTTTTAAGAAAAAATAAGTGAATAAACCATGGCAAACATTGGATCCGTGCTCTAAAAAAAGGCGACCTATGTAGAGACTAGTTTTGCACTATCCTCTGTACATTACTATGCTTTCACATGTGCAGAACAAATACCTTCAGCAAACACATGAACAAAGAGCGAGGATTGTGTTCAAAAGCTTTCAGCAGCTTTAGACAAAAGTTGCCTTGTGTAAAATGAAGAACAGACAGCTTTAAATACTGCTCTGCTAAGCTCATGTTCAGGATACAGATACCTGCTTATCACATTTAATTAATAATCTATCACCTAAAACAGTTACATTACAGGTATTTTCTATTAAGTTTTGTTTTAATTTGAAGAAAAGCCCCTCAAGTCAACTTTTTGACTAGAAGCGACATACAGGACTATACAAAAGCTTTGAGCCACCCCTTGTTTCTTAACATTTTGCTTTACAAAGCCAGACTTGAGCAATAGTTCTCCAGGCTTTCTCGTAGTTTCTTTTTGCACGCTGGCTGCTTTTTCACTCATTTTCAGTCCAGTTCTTGTACCTGTGGAATGTTTTGCTTTTTCTTTTGCTTGTTAAGCCACTTAACACTGACCAATGAATCACTCAAGCATACAAAACGCACCTAACTCAAGGGATGAGCTTAGCAATGCACCAATTTTAAATTGTATTTTTAGTCACTTTATTGTTTAGTCAAAGTGCTGTTAAATTCATTGAAGAAATGTGTGAAATTTGATGGGCCTAGTTTGAACAGTAGGCATCAATGGTATGAATTTGAACATGCTTTGGCCTCTCCGGAGTTTAGGCCTCAACATTACTGAAGCAGTTTGGGATCACACTGACAAGAAGTAACAACAGGCAGCCAACATCCAAAGAAGAGCTCTGACTACTTAAAGAATTTACAAGAAAGTGGATCAATAGTTTTGCACAGTACTGTAAGATAACTAACTTGTATTGAAATGATTAATAAATTATTAAGAATTAGTGCAATTTTCAGCAAACACTTCAAACTGCTTACCCTGAGTCTGTGCTCTACTTTAATGATGTTGCAGTTCAGGACCGAGGGCTCCAGGTCATGGGGAATGGTAATGACCCTTGTAACGGTTTCTTCTGCAGATGGAGGGATGGGGTCTCCCACCTCTTTCAAGAGGTCATTAGTATGGAGCCTTCTCTTCCCTCTTGCAAAGAAACTATGTTTTCTGTAAACACAGTATTTGAGCTTGACCTCACGAGATGAACTGTTTTTAATGAAGGCCACAACCTTTAATCCTTCTCCTGCAATGCAGTACAGAAATGTCAGAACTAGTCGTGGCATTACACGAATACATGCCAATATCACTTTCAGGCATCTCACCTTGGTGGAAGCCCATTTTTTCAAGATTCACATCCATGGCTACACTTCCTGAGGTAAAAATTTTCTTATCCTTAGACTCATGCTGGGGTGTCTGCAAGAAAAGCAAGAATGTAACACAAATGCACCAAAAAAAACCCCAAAACATTAACGTTAGTTTAAATCCGTTAAAATATTTAGATATTATCTCTACCATGGATACACTAAAAATTATGTCAGCCAGATTAACTTCAAACCTAAGCCAAAGGGCGCTCCCAGTAACATTATGTTTTGTGCCTCTTAAAACCAGTGTTTATACAAGGTCAGCTCTCAAATACTGAAGCAAGCTGCTCAATACATGTCCAGGTAGGTCTAAACACTTGGTGTTCCCAATGTGGAATGACAGAAAATGAGACGCAAGTCACTGCATACCTGTAACCAAGTCACAGTGTTCATATTTGTCCTGGACACAAAGTTGATCTTAGTCGAATGTTTCGTGTCAATCCTCATCGATCTGCTCAGCACAGCTTCCAGCAAGTACACAATTTTACCATCTGCACCGCTGAAGGAGGAGGGCAAATCCCTATTGCACAAGCACAAAAGCCCGTAGAACGGGAATCAGTTTAGAATGAACCGTTTTCCTGCACTTAATAAATAACATGTGGTCCAATGTTCTTCTCATTTGCAAGTGCAAACAAACAACTGACTCAAGCAAACGCTACGCTGATACTTAGAATGCACTGCATGTTTTTGAACACACCCTTTAAACATTTCCTGCTGGCAGTGAAAACGGGTGAACCCTTGGATTTCCAGATCTGCTGTGAGAATCCAAGAGGAATGATCCATGAGGGAATCACTGGAATAAACGCAGGCTCAGATGGTGCCTTGCTGCGTCTGAGCCTGAGTTTATTCAAATGACATAACTGTGATGTTTTCATGTGATGTTTTCACATTGGCATAAAGTGCTCTTTACATGCCATTTGAATCCAGATCGATTAAATCCTGCTTCTCCTAATTAGCTTTTGTTGATGTGATTTTGGCTGTAAACACTGCCTGTAAATGTTCGATGATGCTTTAATAGAGGACAAGAATAATAGAATTACTTAATAGTGTGTTTGCAAATAAAATATTACTTTGATAATGATCTGGCAATTCCACTGTGTTCGCTTACTTTTCTGTAACAACTGCAGCTACAAAGCATGAGGCTGTGTTTGCTCTAACTATTACTGGAAGCATTTAAAGAAATGTTTCTTACTGGAAAGGAATCTGAAAGCTGAATGGGTAGACGTGGCATCCTGGGGCAACGACACTGCAGTCTGAAAAACAAAGTAAAAAGCAAAAAGAAATGTAAAAGATAAATAAAAAAAAAAAAAAAAAAAAGAACTGTTCAGGCGTGTGTTCAATTTACAACCCGTCGTAATGGCATGCTGGGTTTGGCTTCCTGTTTATATTGGGGCTGCCCTCCTCTCAGTAACGCAACAAGCAATCATTTCCTCACACTCAAGAAAGCCTCAAGGGGAAAATGCACAATTGCGACACTTAGCTAACGTCTTTGGGGGTTCTTTATGCTCGTAATTAGACATCAGTGATCATAAAGCACTTTAAGACTGAGACTGCAGACCACCCGCAACAGGATTACACTAGCCACAACAGCAGTGAGTTCCAGTGTGTCAAAAATATTACATTTATACCAGATAAAGATATGATCCTTCATTTTAATCTTAACTGTTTTAATATGCAGACATACTGATACATGTAAACACCTGACAAAGATATTTATTCCACCTCTGCAGTAGATGACACGCCAGAAGGTGTCAGCGACAGACTTGCAGCATGGAAACACCACCAACCACGCGGTCGCAGCGCGCAACAACTTACTCAAGATATTGCTGAATGAAATAAAAACTCAGCATCCTTGAGAAAGGCAGATTTGTTTAAAACGGGTAACAGATAAAACTGCTGGGATAGAAATATTAGTGTTTCCTGTTAAAGTTAATCATCACCAGCAGTGTGTTATTGTATGGTCTTTGCCTTACAAATATAAAGAGACTTGAGGTGACTGTTGTTGGGATTTGGTGCCACAGAAATAAAATTGAACTGAACTCAAAACACAAGCTGCACATTTATATTTTAGTAAAAAAAAAAAAAAAAAAAACAAGAGTGAGCACCACCACAGGCGGAGAGAGGACGGGAAATACTTACATGTTTGTGAATTCTCATTTGTCACCAGTGTCTGTCTGTCGTTCCCTGAAGAGAAAAATTGAAGAGAAAGCAACACATTGAGTCAGGCTCAATTTACGAGTTATTCAGGCTGGGCAAAAACATTTTACTTAGCTCTGCAGGTATTAAACAAGCCACGTATTAATTTCTGTGAATTTCTTGAGTTTTCAAGTAACAGTTGGATTAAAACTGTCCCAAAACTGCCCCAATTTAGAAGCTGGTACTGAAGAATCTTGACAAATATCTTAAATAATTCATTTTAAGCATTTCCAAACTCTGACTTGCCAGCAGCTTTCTACAAAAATCATTTTAACATAATTTTAACTCTAATCATTTGCTCACATCTGGCTGAATCATATTTTAAGTCACCGCACTGGACAGACTGAAACTGCTAGTCTGGTGTTTTAGTTTTACTATGTGTATTCTGTCTCAAATATAAGTCGCTGATGACCATCAGCACTGCACTTACATGTGTTGTAAAAGCGCTATATAAGAACTAGTCCATTTACTATTTACCACTGAAATTTCATTCCTTTTGGAATTTGAAATTTTGTTACATACAAAATAAACTTCAGAAAGGCTCTGTAGTGGAATTTAAGCTAGATTTACATGAAATTGACGCCACAGAGCAGCAGCAGCTCACTGTTCGCTGCTATCCAACAACAGGAAGCAACGACCCCCTCCCCCTCCCAAGCAATTTGCTGTCTTATACAACATTAGCTATGCTGTGCTGAATTCATCAATACTTCACTTAAAATAGTTCATCTTTACGTTTTTGTTTTCTAACTTGCAGCCTCCGTGCAAGCAGAGCTGAATGAAAAAACAAGACTCACCTTTGCCATTTTTGTCGAGAATGAAGTAATGTCTCACGCTGAAGTACTTGTCTTTTGCGTGGTACACATGGGTAGTTTTACCGTGCCTCTCGGTCCACCGAACTTCCGCTTTCCCTTTAAATTTAATGAACAGAGAGCCTATTTGAAAGTCTTTCGCCGCTTCCAGCGTGACTTCCCCGGCAACGATGTCGCCGTTAGTAAAGGAGTTGCTGTCATTGACAGGCTTGTATGTGACTTCTAATCTTTTTACTGTGGACAGCATAACGAGTAGCAGCAGCGGACAGGAAACCTTCCCAAGTACAGAAGACCAACTGCCTCTGAGGTATGTGGTGGGTGTGTCCCAATCCCGAAGAGGAAGGCTTGCACTACCGCGGTTTTGCCTTCCGCTATGTCTCTGATTTCATTCATCCCATAATGCATGCACTCAGTCACTCATTTGGTCAGATGGTCGCATTGGATGACTGATATAAACGTTTTCAGCATGCTAGGGTACTAATCGTGGAAGGTTTTAAGCAACCAAAACATGAACATGAAGAAAATTTAGCAGTTATTATTGACCGTAAACCAGTGTAACATCTTATCTGTCAGAGTGACACAACTTTACACCATGAAAGTCTCTTTGTAAAATGACAGAAGGTGCGCTCATATAAAAGTTATTCCAAACAATCTTGTGTTCTGATTAAACAGAAAGCTTTGGCCCACTAACCTTTGCAGCATTTAGAGGAAGTCGGTCTGTTTCTGATGAGATCTCATTCTAAGTAGCAAAACTCATTTAACCATAACGTCACCATAGACTTTGGTATTGTAGCGATTCTCTTAGTTAGAGAGCGTGTTGATGTTGTGGGATTTCGGACTGTTCGGGAGGTTCGTGAAGGCAGCATGGAGAGAGAGAAAAGACCGAGAGCTTGCCTGTGTGTGTGTGTTGCTGTTCCGCTGTTGTAGTTGTGGTTGGCGTGGCTGTGGCCTACAGCAGCCGTTTTTCTGCTAATAAAGACGACCTTTGTTGTGAATATCGCCGACTGTGGAAGTGTGTTTACAACGTTACATTGGTGTCAGAAGTCAAACTGCTAACCGTCGGCTAGCCCTGCTTCGGCTACCTCAGTTGACAGCCTGCGCTAACTATGGCAGCGCAGCGAGATGTGGCCGGGGCCCGCCCGAAGATCAAGAGAGAGGCTATGGACAGTGGCTTTGGGGGCACGCTGGGTCCTGAGGGAGCGGACAGTGCCGGAGAGCGTTTGGCCCGCCTCAGACGGACTGACAGAGGCCTGGCGGCCGCCGCTGGCTTTAGCCCGTCGACTGCAGGAATATACGCGGGCGCGGAGACGCCCGCCCCGAACAGCGCGGGGCCCATGCTTGGCGATAGTGGCGCCCGGCCCTGCCAGGCAAATGTGAAAACCCCCAAGTACT
Source organism: Archocentrus centrarchus (assembly GCF_007364275.1). NCBI lineage: Eukaryota > Metazoa > Chordata > Actinopteri > Cichliformes > Cichlidae > Archocentrus > Archocentrus centrarchus. The sequence goes on along the minus strand of NC_044354.1, from coordinate 15,996,598 downwards.
CCGGTAAGGCTGACTGGGAGGCCTTCCATGCTCAATTTGAACTGTTAGCGCATGCTGCGGCCTGGTCCAAAGACACTAAAGCACTCCAGCTAGCCTTGTGCCTCACTGACGACGCTTTGGAATGCTTGCTGCTGCTTAGCCCAGCAGAGAGGGGTGACTACAGGGCTCTGGTTGGTGCTCTGCAGCGGCGGTTTGGGCAGTGTGGCCAGCCTGCTGTCCTGCGGTCCGAACTGACGAGTAGACGGAGACAACCGGGTGAGCCGCTTCGCGCTTTGGCTAATGACATTGAGATGCTAGCGAAGAAAGCATATGCCCACATGCCCATCGACGTGCAGAACGAGCTGGCCAGAGACCAGTTCATCCGCGCCATTATCCCTGGTGAGCTGCGAATCCAGACTCAACTTTCCCGCCCCCGCAATCTGCACGAGGCCCTGGAGATGGCCTTGGAGAGGGAGGCCGTGGCGGCTTCTGCGGGGTGCGACCATAGCGAGTATGACCCGGTGGTGGGGGCTGCGGTGCCGGAGGCCCCGGGCCAGGGGGTGCCAGCTTGGGCGGCCGAATTGACCGAACTGGTTCGAGGCGTGTCTCTACAATCTTCACGCCGCGGTGCTCGTCCTCGCCGAGACCCTCCTGTTTGCTGGACGTGCGGACAGCTGGGCCACATCAGCGTGCGATGCCCAGACCGTGCCGGTGTTCAGGGAAACGCCTCAGGGCCTGCGTAGGCGGGACGGCGCAGGCCCCCTCTACTGTGTCCCAATCCGCTGGGGCGCCGGTGGACAGAGCCCAACGGTACAGCTGGGGGTGCGGGGCTCAGCTCCCCCCAGAAGCAGACGACAGCACAGAGTCCGCGAGGGTGGTGGGCTGGACGCGTGCAGGGGATTTTTGTCACATCCCCATCACCCTGGCAGGGGCTCCGTGCACAGCTCTGGTTGACACTGGCTCCACTGCGACCTTGATGAGACCTGACGTGGTGCCGGTAGGAACCCAGTTGGAACCAACTACAGTAAAACTGCGTACAGTGACTGGTGAGTTAGCCCCGATGTTGGGAAAAGGACTGGTCCCTATTCAGGTGGGGGGCCTGGGAGTGAACTTGGAGGTGTGGGTGGCAGCGGTGCAGGACGTTTGCATATTAGGCCTGGACTTTCTGCGGGCCTCACAGAGTGTCTTAGACCTGGGGAATAACACGCTGACCTTTCCAGGGGGCCCCATGGTTGACCTGGTGCGCCCCGCACAGGCCCCGAACCTACACCCGCCAAAGTCGAGAGCAGCGGGGGTGCACCATGAGGCACACCTTCCGCCCCCGATCTACCCCCCTGCACCCCTGTCCCCTGACCCTGATTTAGCCACCGTGGTGGGTTCTCCTGCCTCAGACCAGCACACTGTAATGGGGGAGGGGGATAGACTGGCAGTAGTGAGGGACATATGGACACGTAGCTGCCAAGATTTAGATCATCCACAGCGGGAGGAGCTGTGGCAGGTGCTGCTGGAGTTCAAGGACATTTTTGCTCTGTCAGAAGACGAGGTAGGCTTAACTCACCTCCTGCAGCACGACATTGACACGGGAGATGCACGGCCTGTGAAGTCACGCCCTCGCCGCCTCCCCCTGGCGCATCAGGCTGCGGCTGATAGTGCGATCGGGGAGATGCTCAGGGCTGGCGTCATTGAACCCTCCGACAGCCCCTGGGCCTCGGGGGTTGTGATGGTTAAAAAGAAGAAGAGCCCCAAAATGAGATTCTGTGTCGATTTTAGGCCGTTGAACAGTGTGACTAAGAAAGACTCATACCTGCTGCCCCGCATCGATGAGTGCCTGGATTTGGTTTCCGGCTCTTCCTGGTTCTCCTCGCTGGACCTGCGTAGCGGGTATTGGCAAGTGCCCCTCAGCCCCGCAGCCAGACCAAAGACTGCTTTCAGCACAGGCAGGGGGCTGTGGCAATTCCGTGTTCTCTGCTTCGGCCTATGCAATGCGCCGGCCACGTTTGAAAGGTTGATGGAAAAGGTGCTGGCCGATATTCCCCGACAGGAATGTTTGGTCTACTTGGACGACATCCTGGTCCACGGAAGTTCCTTCGAGGCAGCTCTGGCATCCCTGCGGCAGATTCTACAGCGGATAGCGGCAGCGGGCCTGAAACTCCACCCTGATAAGTGCTGCTTTATGAGGAAAGAGCTGGAGTTCCTGGGACACAAAATCGGGGGGGAGGGTATCAGTACGCTGGAGGAGAAAGTGCAGGCGGTGAAGGACTGGCCAACCCCCACAAACTTGAAGGACTTAAAGAGCTTCCTTGGTCTGGCGTCCTACTACAGGCGGTTTGTAAGGGGGTTCTCCTGTATTGCTGCGCCCCTGTTCCGCCTGCAGAAAAAGGATAGTGACTTTGACTGGTCAGCAGGATGTGAACAGGCTTTTGAGCGGCTGAAAAACGCCCTAACAGAATCTCCCACCCTCGCCACCCCGGACCCCAGTCTGCCGTTTATTCTAGACACAGATGCCAGCGATGTCGGAATGGGGGCAGTGTTGAGCCAGGTGGGGCCAGCGGGGGAGAGAGTGGTGGCGTACTTCAGCAGAACCTTTAATAAGGCTGAACGACGCTACTGTGTGACGCGAAGGGAGCTCCTGGCCATAGTACGGGCAATAAGTCACTTCAGGTACTACCTTTGTGGCCTGCCCTTCACTGTCCGGTCAGACCATTCAGCCTTGCAGTGGCTAATGGCGTTTAAGGAGCCAGAGGGGCAGATTGCACGCTGGCTGGAGGAATTAGCGCCATACGTCTTCGAAGTGAAGTACCGAGCGGGGGCTCACCACGCCAACGCAGATGCCATGTCCCGCCGCCCCTGTGCTCCAGCTGGTTGCCGGTACTGCGAAAAGCGGGAAGCCAGGGAGGAGGAGCTCCGGGCTGGGGGAGAGCATGATTCCAGGTGTAGCGAAGGTGAGCTGGCCTGCAGAGTGGCACAGGTGATTGACCCGCTCGAGTGGAGAGCGCAACAGGAGCAGGATGTTGACCTCCGGCCAGTGCTACAATGGGTGGAGTCTGGTCAAAGACCGCAGTGGAGCGGAGTGGCTGGATACTCACCTGCAACTAAAGGACTGTTTGTGAAATTTTCAGCTCTCCGAGTAAAGGACGGAGTGCTGCAGAGAGCCTGGAAGGAGCCAGCTACGGGGGAGGAGAGGTGGCAGGTGGTGGTCCCCAGGGCCCTGAGGGAGGCAGTTTTGAAGGCCTCCCACGGAACCGCCGGGGTGGGGCATTTTGGAGTTTCCAAAACCCTTCGGCGGCTCCGGCAGAGTTTCTACTGGGGGCAGCTCAGGAGGGATGTTGAGGACTTTTGCCGCCGGTGTGACCTCTGTGCAGCGCACAAGGGTCCCTCAGACCAGTCCCGGGCCCAGCTACAGCAGTTAGCAGTGGGAGCCCCGATGGAGAGAGTAGCAGTGGACGTGATGGGGCCTTTTCCACGCACAGACAGAGGAAACCGTTATGTCTTAGTTGCCATGGACTACTTCACAAAATGGCCGGAGGCATATGCCATACCCGACCAGGAGGCGGAGGCGGTGGTCGACAGGCTGGTGGAGGGCATGTTTGCCAGGTTCGGGATGGCAGAAACCATTCACAGTGACCAGGGAAGGAACTTTGAGTCGGCTGTTTTCTCTGTCATGTGTGAGCGCTTAGGGATGCGAAAGACCCGGACGACACCGTTACACCTGCAGAGTGATGGGCTCGTCGAGCGCTTCAACAGGACCCTGGCGAAACAGCTGGCCATCCTCACTGCAGAGCACCAGCGTGATTGGGACATGCATCTCCCCCTTGTTTTGTTGGCGTATAGGTCCGCTGTGCAGGATTCCACCTTGTGTACGCCTGCCCTGCTCATGCTGGGGCGAGAGCTACGGACGCCAGCGGAGATGGCACTGGGGAGGCCTCCGGACGCTCCGGTAGTCGTACCGGGTCCGGAATACGCCAGGAGACTGCAGGACCGGCTGGAGTCGGCCCATGCTTTTGCCCGTGATCAGCTGGAGAAAGCGGGAATGAGACAGAAAAGGAATTATGACTTGAGGGTAAAAGGGAAAGACTTCAGGGCCGGTGACCTTGTGTGGGTGTACAGCCCGAGGAGGAAGAAAGGCCGGTGCCCTAAGCTGGACTGCCACTGGGTGGGGCCTTGTGTAGTGGTAGAGAAGCTGGGGGAAGTGGTGTACAGGGTTCAGCTGCCGACTAGGGGGAGACGAGTGGCCCTTCATAGAGACAGGCTGGCTCCATATAAGGGTGATGTGCGCCCAGTCCAGTCAACCCCCCTGAGAAATGAAACAGCCACAGCCCCAGACTCACTGACTGTGCCCCCTTCTACTGCCCCACAGCTTCCTCCACTTTTGCACCCCATCCCAGATCAAAAGCAGGGTGCTGCAGGACAGCAGACACAGCCCCAAGTGTCGTCTACAAGGGGGCTGCAGAGGCAGAGAAGACCCCCAGGTCACCTCAGAGACTTTGTACGGGATCCCTCGGGGCGAGGGATTTAGTGAGGGGGGGCAATGTAGCGATTCTCTTAGTTAGAGAGCGTGTTGATGTTGTGGGATTTCGGACTGTTCGGGAGGTTCGTGAAGGCAGCATGGAGAGAGAGAAAAGACCGAGAGCTTGCCTGTGTGTGTGTGTTGCTGTTCCGCTGTTGTAGTTGTGGTTGGCGTGGCTGTGGCCTACAGCAGCCGTTTTTCTGCTAATAAAGACGACCTTTGTTGTGAATATCGCCGACTGTGGAAGTGTGTTTACAACGTTACAGTATGTTGAAAATGAGCTTGATTCCAAACTGTGCAGACTTTTCTTATGTATTTATTTTTAGAACACTTCACTAATGTTTTCGTTGTGGTACTATTTTTAATTTACTACTACTGAATCCACCCAGATGACCTCTGGTTGTACTAATATTTTCCACTGATGCCGTTCAGCCTAACACCACCTGTTAGTACAAACACTTATCACAATAGCCTTGACATTTGCCTACGGGTGTAGTAACAGTAGAACTGACTGTATTGTTGTAATGTGTGGTTGTAGCTGTATTACCTGACAAGCTATGATGTTACATGACCATGTAGAGTCATTGTGGGCAACTGTGGTTCAGGGAAGAAGTTCAGCCAATCATATTTAAAAGTATGCACATGGTCAAGTAAACAATATGTGCAGACAGGACTGTCGGGCACTTAAACAATCCTCTGCTGATATTTAACATTTACTTTTTTTAAGTGTATTGAATGAGATCATTTTTCTTCTCCAGCCTTATTTTTTTGCAGTGATAGAGGAAGATTTAATTTTATCTAAACATTAAGAAATTTTTCACAAATTTGATACATTTGTTGTTGTGTCTATTATTTTTATTTGTTCCCTCTATTCAACACTGTTTGTTGAGTTTGGTTTGATGAAGTCAAATCAACAAATGTAAATTTCAGTAATTTATTGAATTTTAGAAACATTTATCACGCCTTATAAGTTTTGCATAACCAAGCCAATGCACCAACTGCTTTAACTTCATAATTTCTGATGGCAATTCAGTTTTATCAGTTTTAGTATAATTCACATAAGCTCATTCTTCTATTTCCACTCCACTACACTCATAATGTATTTTCCAGGTGGGAAAATAATGCAAATATTTAATATTCAGAGTCATGATAGATTAACAGTGTCTTGTAACGAACCTCTTCTTCTCCATGGTGGTAATTATTAAGACTTCTTTTGTATACAGTTATAACAGCTGAGAAACCTACTCTATTTTCTGATTATCGTAGTGTACCTGAGGTATAGTTACACTTATCCTCTAAATATATCCTCTAAAACAGGCTGTTACCAGTTATTCTTACTCTGACAATTCTTGTAATCAATCATATCATATTGGCTTTCTATCTAAACCTGTCAAGGAGGGGTACAGCCCATATGTCCCATAGGAAGGTGGTGGAGCAGAAGCTTCGGGGGCAGCTGGATTTTGTTGGAAGCTCATTCCTCCTAACATGCCAGCATTTGGAAATGCTTCAAATCCATTGGTTAAATAGTCAGATGGCTGCTCCTCATAAAACCCCTCTGAAGCCGGCAGGATAATTATGGGGAACTTGATCTCTGGGTCTGAAGCATACTTCACATCCAGATAAACCTGTGTGGAGAAGGAGTCAATAATTACCATAATGGTCATGCAGTCTTATCAATGCAGAAAGACATAAAAGTGAAGATAGTTGGGCCTACCCACCCGAAGCCTGTACTCAGCTTTGATGATGCTGCAGTTTAAGACTGACACAGTCTCCGCGGATGGGATGACGATGATCTTGGTGACAGTCTGACCTGCAGAACTTGGGATTTCTTCACCTTCCTCTTTCAGGATGTCTTTCGTTTCAACTCTCCTTTTCCCTTTTGCAAAGTAGCTGTACTTTCTGTACAGGCAGTACTTGGGCTTAATATCACGATATGATTTGTTCTGAATTGAAGCCACAACTTTTATGCCTTCACCTGGAAAAAAAAAACAGCAGCAGGTTATACACGAGTGTTACGCTCTGGTTGAATATGCAAGTAATTGCAATACTGCTCACGAAATATGAAACTTGATATCCATTATGGTATCTTATTATATCGACTTTATATATAGGCTACTTTAGCTATAGGTCAGTGGTCCTAATAAAATAAAGCTGTTGCAGCAAAACCCCTAAGAGCACTGAATGGAGCAGAAGTGCATTTTAATGCCTTAAACCTTTGTCTAGTTTTGAATTAAAGGCCTTCCAAATATATCACGGTTACATTTGGACATTTGTTTGTATGCATTTAAGGAATGAAGTGTTTATATCATATCTTGGTCGTCACTTGCATGGCATGTGGTCTACATCAGTTATTATCTTATCTTTATGCCATAAAAATGTTCCATGAGCAAATGGACATTGAGCTGCGCATGTTTCAGCTGTGAGATTAATTTATTTATGTTTTGTTTGCCTTTCCTATTGTAACCCACTGTTAGAACAATCGGTGGAGTGAATGTGTGTTTCAGTCAGGATTTAAACTACCTTGGCAGAAGCCTGTTTTTGGAATGCTCACGTCCATGGCCACTGATCCTGACGTGAAGAGCTTCATCTTCTTATCAATCATATTGTGCTGTGGAGTCTGACAGAAAAGTGTGAGTTCATATTTAATTCCTGTTACTGCGGAAAATCTCTATGTGAGTGGATGCATTTGTGTTTGTTCAACAGCAGTTTGTAAGGGTACCATCAGCACTGGATCAGTGTTTCCTTTTTGGATGAGGGTGAACTCTGCCTTTGCTTTGCTGTCTGTTCTCATCGACCGGCTCAGATTTGCCTCCACTCTGTACAAAATCTTTCCCCATGAGCCTTTGAAGGAGGATGGCAAGTCTCTGTAAGACATGACAACACGAGGTACGGTCAAACTGGAGACAGGATATTGTTTTAGAAATCAAAGAAATATCTTTGTACACCAGTGGTAATAATTGCTTATTGAGACACTTTGTTTAGAAGAAAACTCACTGTGCTGGAATCTGAAAGCTGAATGGGTAGACATGGCAGCCTTGGGGAATAACATTATTGCCTAAGAAACAACAAATTAGTTGCATGACATGGTTTTTATGTCTGATTGAAGAAAGGTTTGTAAATCATCCTCTTGGACTACTCTTTTCAGAAGAGCCGCTCATTTACGTAGTAGGTCTGTAAGGCTCAGAGGAATTAATTATTCCTGTTATTATTTCTGCTTACCATCAGGGTGAATTAAATAGGTCAAGAACGTATAAACTTTAGCGTAATTAAATACACCACTATTAAAAATGATTACAGCAGGTTGCTAAATTGAAAAACATAAGCTTACTCACCCTGGGATTCCTGAATGATAAAATGCTTGATGCTGAAGAACTTGTCTTTGCTGTGGTATGTTACGACTGTTTTTCCATAATTTTCAGTCCATGAGACTTCTGCTTTTCCCTTCAGCTTTACACAGAGTGACTGTATTTTGCACTCATCGGTTAATTCAACTGTAATTTGTCCTGTAAGAAAATCGCCAGGGCTGAAAGTATTGCTTTTGTTTATGGGATTGTATCCAACTGAAAAGTTCTTAACACTACTCGACATGGTATACTGTGGAAATAAGTGCCAGATAAGGATGAGGACAGAGGTTTTATATCATCAGAAGGGTCTATAGTGCACTTACATAGAGTTTTGGTAATAATTAAACCACAGGGCCTAAAATAAATCCTGGTTGCTCGTTAAAGTTAAAGTACTGCAGTCTCTGGAAATGTAAAAGGTCAAAGAAAGAAATCTGGTGCAAATAAAAATGTATATACATGTTGAAATGTTGATGAAACAACACAGTTTCCTGAATGAACTAATTTTTACTGTGTGCAAGTGCAAACAACATTACCGACAGCATACTCTCTGCTGCCACGTGATATTCCTGGATCACTTGTTAAAGGTGTGTCTTAAACCTTTGCACAATAAGCATGGATCATGTGCTTAAACACGGTGGAAATTTTGAGTATTTACTTAAAGAGAAGGGCATCCATACACCAGTGAGTCTGTACAGCGTTCCTGAATCCATTCCAGACAGAAGAGACATCAGCTTCACTATCTGAGTTTAAAGCTTAAAGGTATATGCTGTGTCATAATCTCTATTATTATTATTGTTAGCGTAAAACATCATGTCTCTTATGTTGTTACTGTTGAAGCCCTTCTTAAATAGTTTTATACATACTGAAATCTCCAAATTTCACTTGTTTCTTCCCCAGTCTGTGCAAGTGAAGGAATGAGTTTACAAGAACTTTAAGATTTTCTATATTTCTGCAAAAATATGGCCTTGAGCAAAAAGACCTCACAAGATCATGGATGGCAGTAAGAAAAATCTTGGTTTATAAATATTGCAATCCACTGTTAGAATAATCTGTTGAGTGATATTTCAGTAATGTAGGACTGCGCACAACTGTGTTAGCAAAATCTGTCCAGAGACAAGAATATGAAGACTTCCCAAAGACTGCTCCAATCTGCTTTGTTAAAGGATTGCATTTGTATAGTCTTATTCATCGCTCAGATGATTTGATAATACACATTCCTGTTTACATATATATGTTCACACAAAATTATCACAGTACATATTGGTCATGGGAGTCTTCTGTTGTCAGACTGATAAAATAAATGAATACAAAGCTGTACATTTTGTCTGAGGTACTACGTAATATCTGGCATTAAAAAAAATGAAGTGGCTAGATACAATGCTTTTTTAATCTACCATATCATCACTGAAACACTTCCTTAAATTGTGAGAGAGAGAGCCCTGTACCCTCCAACTCTATAGCTGAGCTTCTAGGACTTTCTGTATGAACTATTCAGGGAGTGGTACATTTCATATGTCCTATAGGAAGGTGGTAAGTCAGCAGCTCCAGGGGCAGCTAGATTTTGTAGAAAGCTTATCCCTGCTGGCAAGTCAGAGTTTGGAAATGCTTTAAATCCACTGCTTGAATAGTCACATGACTGCTGCTTATCGGAACCCTCTAAAGCAGCCAAGATGAATATAGGGAACTTGATCTCTGGGTCTGAAAGCATATTTTATATCCAGACAGACCTAGAAAGAATCCGTGATGACAAACTAATAATGCATACTCGTGAAATACTTTCAGGAGGATTGATAGACCTACCCACACATACAGTCTCGGTGGAAGGGATGGTGACGATCTTGGTGACAGTCTGACCTGCAGAACGTGGGATGGCTTCACCCCTGCTCTTTCAGAATGTGTTTGGTTTCAACTTTCCTTCTTTGCGAAGTTACTTTCCTTTCTATACAGGCAGTACTTGTGCTTTATACAATGAGATGATTTGAACTGAGGTCACAGCAGTTATGCTTTCTCCTGGAAAAAAACCAATAAGATCAGGTTATGGGTGACAACTGCTGCTATGTTTTGATTCCCTCAGTGCGCCTGCCCCCCTCATGTGTCAAGTCTGTGTTTCTGTTATTTACTTCCTGTTTTATTTTCCTATTCTCTTGTTCCCTGCGTATTGTGTTCAGTTTTGCTTCGCCTGTCTCATTCTGTGCACCTGCCCTTCCCAGCTGTTCCCTCTTGTCTTGTCACCCTGGTGTGTTTATATTGTCTGCATTTTTCCCTAGTCCTTTGTTGTGTCCTTGTCGTTGGCTTCCCTGCTGTGTGCCCTCATGTTCATGTTCATGTTCATGTTCATGTTCATGTTCATGTTCAAGCTAAGTTCTAGAGAGTTTTGTGTTTTGTCCTGCTGGCTCCCGTCCAGCTCTGTTGTGTCTTGTGCTCGAGCTAATAAAGCTTAAGTAGTATGGACTTCCCTCAAGGACTAATAATTTAAAATATTTGGACAAAAGCAACACCTCTGTCTCAAATGATGGGTGGAGGAAGTGATGGGACACCTTAAACTAGAGCACCTCAGATTTACGCTGCAGGGCGACACTTAAGAGGTTCCATAAAGTCTGTCAACCTTTTATTTCTGAGTTTGAATGTGAATCGTCATTGTCTGCTTAAAAATGGGCGTAGCCTTTCTCTCTCTTTTGTTTCATGGTGATGGTGGGGTGTCTAGTACACTGTTAATGATTTGTGTCTGTATTTGCTTTGTTTTATCTGTAGTCTGGATTTGTATGTGTGGGGTATTATTCTTCTTGTTCAATTACATTTAAAAATATGGCCTGAAATATTACCACATTTCCACACTCCTAAATGTAGATTACCCACTTAATTATTTATCATATCTCTGTTATGACTGGCTTGTGGAATGGTAAATGGTAAATGGACTGGTTCTCATATAGCGCTTTTCTACTTTATGTTGAGCACTCAAACATGCCTCATTCACCCATTCACACACATTCATACATGCACTTCTTTCTAAGCTTAAGTGCTTTCTATCTAACATTCAGACACATTCATACTCTGACGGTTACATCAGAGAGCAACTTGTGGTTCAGCATCTTGCCCAAGGATACTTTGGCATGCAGACTGGAGCAGCCAGGGATCGAAAAAAGTTCCATGAGCAAAGAGTCCTTGACTTGTAAGATCACGGATTGCAGTAATAAAAATATTGCTTTTTTATAACTGCGACCCACTGTTAGAATAATGTGCAGACTGAATGTACTGTAAGACTGGGATATATTGGAGGAAGGCTGTTTTTGGAATGTCCATGGCTACTGATCCTGATGTGAAGAGCTTCATCTTCTTTCATATTTTGCTGTGGAGTCTGACAGGAAATTCATGCAGTGCAATCATGCAGTGTTCTCATTACTGCAGCAAATGTTCATTATGACTGTGAGTGTATTGCAAGGCAGTTTGTAAGGGTTCCGTGAGCTCTGGATCAGGGTTTGCTTTGTGCATGAGGGTAAACTCTGCCTTTGCTTGGCTGTCTTTTCTCATCGAGCAGCTCAGATTTGCCTCCACTTTGTACACAATCTTTCCCCACAAGCCCCTGAAGGAGGACGGCAGCTCTCTGTCAGACAGGACAATACGATTTACAAATCAAACTGGGTGAGTGGCAGGATGTCATTTCAGAAAACAGAGAACACACTAGAAAGTGTTTACCCTTAAACTCAATGGTAATAATAGTTTTTCAGGAAACATTTTAGAGAGAACTCACTGTGCTGGGATGTGAAAGGTGAATGGGTAGACATGGCAGCCTGGGGGAATAACGTTATTGTCTGGGAAGTAATAAAAGAGTCACCTAATGCAGCTTTCATTTCTGATTAAAGAAAGGCTTGAAGTTCTCCATTTAGTGTGGTCTATCATTTAAAAACTGGATTTGTAGTCTAAAGTACTGTAATGGAAATAAAAAAGAGAAAGACATCATTCCACGGTACTGCCTGATTTTTGTTTTTTAAAGAGAAGGGTGAAAGGGATTGACCTGCACATTAATGAAAGTTGCAACAAAAAATTATATCTGATTACAGCAGATTACTAAATTCAAAGGTTTAAGCTTACTTACCCTGAGATTGCTGAATGACACACTGCTTGATGCTGAAGTACCTGTCTTTGCTGTGGTATGTTAGAACAGTTTTTCCATGATATCCATGCCATAAGACTTCTGCCTTTCCTTTCAGCTTCCTTTCAGTATTTTGCATTCCTGTGACAACTCTGTGATTTGTCCTGTAAGACACTAGCCGCTACTGAAAGTATTGCTTTTGTTACTGGGATTATATCCCACTGAAAAGTTCTTAATACTATCAACATAATATGTTGCACAGTGCTACAAGTACAGGTGCCAGTTGAGAATGAGGAGAGAGGTTTTATGTGTCATGATGAGAGTCCAGGGGTGCACTTACATAGAGTTACATTGTTTTGGTAACAATTAAACCACAGGACCCTCAATAAATCATGTTTACTGGGTTTAAACTTTCTCCTAAATGTTAAATAAAGTACTGCTGTCTCTCAAAATATAAAAGGTGTCATGGTCCTGGGCCTTTTGCCCTGTGTTTGGAGTTTATTGTAGGTTTTGTATTTTTTCCTTTGTGTTTCAGTTTTTAAGTATTTAGCTTCTTTTAGTGTATTGTGGGTTTTCCTCAGTGTGCGTGCCTCTCCCATCCAGTCTGTTTCTGAAGTTTACACACTTCCTGGGTTTATTTTGCCAGTCCTTTGTTCCATGTGTATTGCGTTCAGTTTTGCTCAGTTCAGTTCATGCGATTGGTCCTTTGTCATGTCATCATCTATGGCTCCCTCTCCACTGCGTGCTCTCATGTCTGTCTGTATCTTTGATGAACTAATATTCCTAGTTTCTGCTGCTGCTGGTCTCGTCCAGCTCTGTTAGCCCTGTGTGTTAAGTTTAATCCTGTTTTGAGTCCTGCATTGTGGTTCCAACCTCTGCCTGCCTCACAGCTGACACTGACAAAAGGTTGCTTGAAAAAAGACACCTAATGTAAATAAACCATATCTGCATTTTGCTTCTATAAAGTAATGAGTTGACAAAACAATGCAGTTTCCTCATTCTTACTGTGTGCAGGAGCAAACAGCGTTGTGCTCTATGCTACCGCCTGATATCCCTGGATCACATATTATGGGTGTGTTTGAACAACAAACACAGTGGAAAGTTTGAGTATTTGAAGAGGAGTGCATCCATACATCAGTGTGTCTAAAGGTAAGGTTATAGGGGGAAAAAAAGTCCTTAATCATTTTTCTGTGGTCATAGCCCATTGGCCAAATCTGACCCTCTGTGTTCTCATGTACACGACCTGTTTGCCAGTCAGGTTTCCATTCATCAGCCACTCCAACTCCACAACTTGCCAAAAATCTGTCCAGAGACAGGAACGTGAGGGCCTCCCAAAGCTGACTGCTCCAAACTGCTTTGTTAAAGGACTGCATATTTATTTTTATAGAAAGTTTTAAGGAAAGAAACCTTGTATAAATAAAATATATATGTGCATGTTGCTTCTGTGCATCAATGAATGATGAAACTGAAACAATGCCACGTCCTCAAAGAGTTAATTGTTACTGCGTGTAGGTGCAAACAGCATTACTGATTGCATAATCTGTGCTACCATGTGATACTCCTGGTTTACTCCTGCTGTTGGTGTGTCTTAAACCTTTGAGCCATAAGGATGGATCATGTGATTAAACCCAGTGGAAATACTGAATGCATCCGTATTCATATGAAGCACCTCGAGGTAACGCTATACATGCATGAGAAATTTGAATACAGGCAAAAGAAAATTCTTTACAAAGGACATGATAAAAAATTTTGAATTATATATATTTTTTGTATTATAGTTGTATTATATTAATGCTTTGTGCACTAAAATTAACTAATTGTAGCACATAAGTTAAGTATATTACATTGCATGTCATATAATTGCACATATAAACCTAATTTAATGCAATGCATTTTAACATACTGCTGTTAATCCTATTCAATCTAGGTAGCACAATTTCAGCCTGTCCTCAGAGTGAAAACGTAGGTATTGGTCGTTTCTGCAGGCACGAATTACGACCAATATTTACGTTTTGGAAGGGGAAAAAGCGACATCTAGTCTAAAAAAATGTGTTCGGTTTTGTGCGGCAGACCCCAAAAGAAGACGTATCGATTTCGACACATTCGTTATTTATGTAGGGAAGTCATTATTTTGCCGTGGGATAGTTTGACATGACAGCCTGGGCGCGAACCATCAACCTTCCGACTGATAAAGTACGATTCTACCCTCTGAGCCACGGCGACATTACCCAAGCAAGTCGAAGCCGGAGGTAGGCGCGGTCATTTGGAAACGTAAATATAGGTCGTATTTCGGGGCCCTGCAGAAACGACGGATGCTTACGTTTTGATTGGAGGACATGTTGCACAATTTTAGTGTTGCAGTTTCATAAACACAAATAAGTTTGGGCACTTATTTAAACTTTCACAATGATCCTTATAATTACATTATTTATATTTATGGTGTGCCTTGATGATCTGGTTTGACCTCTGATGTGCCTTAGCACCAAACAGGTTGAAAACAGTATGAGACTGTAAGCAGCTTAAGTGGCTAATATCTGTCTGTGTAGCAGATAGTGAGAGAGCGATGTGCTAGAAGACAATGGAAGTAAAAAGAGAGGAAAATGAAGGTTGCCCTGAGGCTGATGGGAAGGATGACGAGAAGACAGAGGGTGTTATACAAATGTTTTTAGCTTTTTATACCAGGGAAATCATAAATACTGAAATAAACATGAAGAAAATAATGCACTCTTGAGCCTGATACGCCAGGCAAGCCTTATTTATCATAAAGTAATTGTAGACTAAAGGATGTTGAGAAATGAAGGTTGAAATGTGAGGAGATTACAACCTGCACAGATTTTATTAAATGTAATACATGCCAGATCATTGCTGTGTACCCTGTTGACATTACAGATTGTTACACAGTTGTCAGCTCAATTATTTGTTTAAAAAAAAAAAATAAAAAGTTTGATAGTTATAGATCAAGAAAGGCAGGCAGCCTACCGAGACTGCTTATGTACTGTATAGGGCTCAGAGTTGTGAGCTATGCCTCTGGGTAAGAGGTAAACTGCTAAATTGCACCTCTTCATCCTTTAAACCTGCAAACTGCTGTCCTCTATTGGAGACAAGCTGGACTGCAGCATATTTAGAACTAGTGCACAATTGCAGAACAGCAAGCTCAACTAGTCTGATATCACTTAACATGAACAAGTTTTTGCAGTGGGGTCATTCTTTCCATTTGCCAGGACAACAGACTAATCAAAAACCTGTTTTATTCTTTATGATGGTAGGTCCCTAAATTATCCTGAATACTTAGAAAGGGCTCTGTACCCTCCAAATCTATAGCTGGGCTTCTAGTGCTTTCTATCAAAACCCATCAAGGAGGGGTACGTCCCAAATGTCCCATAGGAAAGTGGTGGAGCAGAAGCTCCAGAGGCAGTTGGATTTGGGGGAAAGCTTATCCCTGTGTGAGAGTTTGTTAATGCTTCAAAACCGCTGGTTGAATAGTCTGATGACCGGTGCTCATTAGATCCCTCTAAATCAGGCAGCACTAAGGGATCCAGGATTTGGGCACCTTAGTACCAGCTGAGTGTTATTTAAACGCCACAGCCTACTTAAGCATTGTGGCTGCCCATCCATTCATGACCGCAGTGGGCCCATCTTCTGATAGCTGCTTCAAACAGGATAATGTTTCATGACACAAAGTTCAAATCAAACTGGTTTTTTGAACATGACAATGAGCTCACTGTACCAAAATGGTCTCCACTGTCACCAGATCTCAATCCAATAGAGCACCTTTGGAATGAGGTGCAAGGTTGCCAACAAATCTGCAGCAAATGTCTGATGCTATCATGTCAATATGGACCAAAGTCTCAGAGGAATGTTTCTAGCACCTTGTTGAATCTACGCCGTGAAGAATTAAGGCAGTTCTGTGGGCAAAAGGGGGACCATCCTCTTTCTCTCCTGTGCAAAAACATCTTTGTATGCTTGAAGGAAAAAGCTTGCAAAAGCTTTCAGATTTCTGCAAAATTATCATCTAAAACATTTTCAGTGTTTTACAGTCCCAAAAATATTAGACTCGGTCAGTATTTCTCGATCCAATATTAAACATCTGTGAGGGGGAAATATGTCAAGAAGTGGCTTTTAGTTTCAAGGTGAAAGCAGAATAAGAGGTTTTCAGTCACTTGGTTGACAATGAGGTGTGAGTTGGTGCTCTGTTTAAAAAACAGGGATCTATAAAGTTTGTACAATTTACAGACACAGTGTGCACAATGTACATTGTTACCCTCCCTAGGAAGAAGGTAACTAGTCAACCAACTGAGATCGATTTGAAGAGCGGCAAATAGTATGAGAAAGGAACCCAGGGTTATTAAAGCACTTAAACAACTTTCTCAAATTGGCTAATAATATTAATATGTTTATGAGCGTACCATCAGAAGAAGACAAAACTGCAAGGAAATAACACTTCATTTCAAAAGAAACAAAAACATGGTGGTGGTGGTAAGGAACGTGGGAATGTGTGCTGCATTGGAGCTAGGGTGCCGTGTCAGTTTTAATGGAACAGTGAACTTTGAATTGTCCCAGTGAACACTGATGGAAAATATCTGGACATGTCACAAGTAAAACTGCGACTGTCAGCACAAAAGCTTTGACTCAAAAACGGTCAACCTTTCTCTCTTTCTTTCTTCTCTTTTTCCTCTCAGGTGCAGAGTGGGCTACATCCTCAGCTTTGCTTGCCTACAGGCTGGCTACCAATGTTTTCTCTCTCCTCTTAAATTAGGAATTTTCTAACCCTGCTTTCTTGTGTTTTCCCTGGTGATACAACAGTTGGAAATACTTCCCTGTGGAAAAAGTCAAGCTGACTCCCACAAATCCTACTCAGCCAGTCTACTTATGCTGAAGAGAGAAAAACTGACCTGTCACTTACCTGCCTGCTCACTCTCCACCACTCTCCACTGTATTCTCTCTGGATACTTCTGGCCTTCCTGCTCTCTTACCCCCAGTATACTAAAAAAAGCAAGCAAGTCATCAATCCAAAACTCTAAATGACTTTAAGCAGTCACTGTAATCCTTACCTCAGTGTGACCTCTCCTCTTCAGCAGAAATCCCTGCGACATTCCTGTAAAGAGTCCAGTTACCTGTTCACTCACCTGTTCAGAAGCTCAGAATCTGTGTTTCCTGTAAATAAACTGTTAAACTGTTTCTGATTCTTGAGTCTTGCATTTGAGTTCATGTTTACTGACATTATGAAAGATTTGGAAATAGAAAGTTCTGATCGCAGCCCAACAGAAATATAGTTGAAAGGCCTGAAACAAGGAGTTAAGTGTGAGGATAGCAACCTAAATCAAAGGTTCATGTTTAGATGAGTGTACCGTTGTGAAAGTAAGAGACGCATGTCGTTTACTATTTCTCTGGTTATTAACAATATATAGATCCCATAATAAGCAGGTAATGAGTGAAGCCATTCCTAAAGTGACATTTTTGGCTGTTATCTGTGTCGCTGCAGGATATTCCCGCAGTGTACTCTCATATCCAGGGTCAGATTCAGGCTCCAACACGTATGGAGGGATCTGAGAAGTTGTCGTTTTCGATAAAGAATCTGAAACTATTTTCAAGGTTTGCAGTTTGTTTTCAGGGCCTCCGCACCAGCAAGCAGTAAAGGCAGTGCCCTCAAGCACTGGTTTCTGCCTACACCATAAAGGTTAGGAGAAAGCTGGCCTTAAAGGGAGAGGAGCTAAAAGTGGCTCGTTTCAGACCGTGGACAAACCGAGGGGCTGCTTTTTGAGCTGAGAGTTACAAGACTCTAAAAAAAACATCTGGAGCTGGAAATGAGAATGAAAACACTGGATTCTTCAGAGCAAGATTCTGCATCTTATGGGGAATTTTTTTCTCAGGAGATGAATGGCTTGAAAGGAGAAAGATATTAATATTATTGTCATGGCTCAACCTGATAGACCCCAAAACAAACAACCAGGATCAAATGCTCAAGGTTTTATTTATACGAATGGATTTGCTACAGGCGGAGGAAACTCAATCTGAACAATGCCGGAAACAGGAGCGATGTCTGTAAAAAAAGGAAAAAACGTCTGTGACTGCGGAGCCAGGTGGAGTAACAGAGATAGTGATGAAAACGGAGATCTTTACATTACGTGCAGATGAGCAACGTAGTGAGACAAGTCCAAATGCAGAGAGCAGATCCAGAATGCGCTGCTCAGTATAGGTGGAGAGTGGGCAGGCAGGAGACCGCAGCAGCAAAACAAGCAGGTTGGCCAATAAGTAAGGATGGTATCTCCAAACGGTGAGCCGGGCTCTTCTAACAAACTCCTGGAATGGACAAAAAACTCATGTCAGAAACACAGAGAGAAGACGTGAGCACAGAATTGAACGAGCCCGTGCTTCACCGTGGAGGACGGAACGAACTGGCGGAGAATGACTGCCCCAGCTGGTCCTTAAATACCTTGCAGTTAACAAGCCGATCACAGGTGTGAACACCAGTAACCTAGAAGATGAACAGACTGATGAAACAAAACCCCTCCTACCAACCCGGCACCATGACAATTATATCTCTATCATTACTGACAAGTGACATGTGGACTACATGCCTAATTTGTTGCTGTCTTTAAGTCATAAAAATGTTCCAAGAGCAAAGAGATTCTGAGCTCTAATTTATTTAGAATACTATCCGGACTGAATGCATATTTCAATAATGAAAGATCACAAACAGCTCATGAGTATCTTGGAGGAAACCTGTGTGCATCCATGGCTACTGAGCCTGATGTGAGGAGCTTTATCTTCTAATCAATCATATTTTGCTGTGGAGTCTGACAGGAAGTTCATGCAGTGCAATCATGCCATGTTCTCATTACTGCAGCAAATGTTCATTGTCAGTGTGAGTGTATTGTAAGGCAGTTTGTAAGGGTTCTGTGAGCTCTGGATCAGGGTTTGCTTTGTGCACGAGGGTAAACTCTGCCTGAGCTTTGCTGTCTTTTCTCATCAAGCAGCTCAGATTTGCCTCCACTTTGTACACAATCTTTCCCCACAAGCCCCTGAAGGAGGACGGCAGCTCTCTGCAAGATGTGACAACACAATTTACAAATCAAACTGGGTGAATGACAGGATGTCATTTCAGAGAACAGAGAACACATTACAAAGTGTTTACCCTTAAACTCAATGGAAATAACAGTTTTCCAAGATATATTTTAGAGAGAACTCACTGTCAAGGGATATGAAAGGTGAATGGGTGGGCATGACAGCCTGCATGGGAAGTAATAAAACAGTCACTTAATAAGGTGTTCATTTCTGATTAAAGAAAGGCTTGTAAATCAGACTCTTGGATTACTCTTGTCAGTGTGGTTTCTTATTTAAATACTAAGTTTGTTCATTTCCCTGGAGCATCATCGGGGAGACAAAACTAGGAAACAATTTTATAAACTCTTCCTATTATTTGTATTTACTACTACTGTAAATGCCTCAACAGCATAAAAAATGAAACAGAGTTGATTCTGAATGTTCTGTCATTTAATAGCTCCCCCAATCATTTCTCATAACACGAGCATCACAGACCTCTCTTGTAGACTCAAATGGCCAACACATTGAAGCCAAATCTCTAATTTTACTTGCTCAAAGCATCGGCTCCCGTGAAAGATCCATCAGTTATCACACATCGATTTTTCCCCATTCTGTATAAATGAGCGTTGTGATTACAGAAAATAATTTTTGCCCGATCAGCATGTGCAAACAACTTGTTGACAAACTGTATCGCTCAGCGTGGTTTTTGAAGATGAGCATAAAAAAAAATAAGATAATTAAAGATTGTTTTGAGGTTCGTAACCCCGACTGATGCAGCAACATTTTCCTGTAGAGCAAAGAATTGAGATTAATCAGGTCAATGCAATGAAACACATAAGCATCAAACTTTTTAATATATTAAAAAAGAAATATAAAAAAAGTAAAAGATGTTTCCCAATATGCCATAAGTATAGAAAATAGAACATGTTCTGAAAGACTGTCTAACATTTGTTTTTTCCTTTTTAGCCCACAAAACCATGATTGTGATATAAGAGTGTTTTGACTATTTGGTGCCCACGAGACATCAATATCCCCTCTAAACTTTCAAAACAAGGTTTCTACTGTCCCTGTCTCCCAAAGATTTCCATGATGAACATAATATAAAAGAGCAGGGGAAAGCGTGGGGATACTTGGATAAGGAAGTAGGAACCTGACACTTGTCCTCATGTTGACTGATACTTTTTACTCGCTATCACCATCGAGCACCAAGCGCCAAGGAGAGAGTTTTGCTAAAACATTATGCATTACTATTATAATTATGTCTGCAGGAAAATTTCAACTTGTGGAAATCCACAGATAAAAAGATTACGATGGGAGAGTGGCGTTGGTCAGGATACTGACACTTGTAAGAACTTGTGCATGTGATTTATTCAGCAACCCCTTAGGAGCCAGCAGCTCAGTTCCAAATAATCTGATACAGTATAAAAATTAGACAGAGAATATGGATTATTAGGTGTTATTAAAGTACTAGTACAATAAAATTAAATTGCACCAGATACAGTACGAGCCAAAAGTTTGGACACACTCAAATAGACACCATCAAACTTTTGACTGGTACTGTATAAAACTGGAAAAATTAAAGTGAAAATCAATCAAATGGAAATAATATTCAAAACACTTTATATTATGTATCTTTCATCACAAGCATTTTTTTACATTTACTCTTTTTCATCCTCAACTTGGGAAAAGAAAAACTGAAATCAGATCTTTTCTTTTTTTTATTTTTACATGTTTTTAAAGTTGGTGGTGATGATGATAGTTCCTTCATAATAATGAAAAGCAGCTTTGAATCTGATGCCGTATCTTGATATGGAGACTGGCACGCTACTTGTTGTGATTACCACGCAACCACAAACAGGTAATGAAAGTTTACATTATACAATAGGTAAAACATGAGGACTTGTTTGGGACTGTAGGGGTTTAAAATTATACTAAAACATATACTTTGTAATTTGTCAAGATCACATCAACATCTTGTGAAAAAAATGTTTAAAAGAAATTCATCTTGCATCAGTCAGGCTCTGATTTTGTATGTTAGAATACCAAAAAAAAACAAAAACAAAAAAACTTGGATTCACTTAATTATCATGTGGAAAGCAATTTTCTATTCAAATTAGAAAAGTGGTTTAATGGAAATTAAAAATCAAATCAAAGCAAATCAAAAGCTACATGATACATGATAATAGTAGTTGTGAACCATGCAGGCTTTTAAACTTATAAAGATTTTTGAATTTAAACTTCTTTTTTTCAGATATTTGCCTCTTTTTCCTGAAAAAGTCTTGTTTTTGTTTTGGAGGATTTGTATTACCGTGATTCAAATGGGAGGAGTGGCTTTATGTTTGTTTTTGTTGTTACTGGGTTTTGTTTGTTTGTTTGTTTTGGAGTCTTGGATTTAGGAGCAACCCGAATCCAGCACCCTGAGACTGTACGCTAAGCAGAAGGAAGTGGCCAAAGACTAGCGAGCGTCAGAACCACTATCCTGGATGAAAGAACAAAGATCCATTAATACATCAGGAAGATGGCCTCAAAGGATCATGTGTTTAGTGAGTACTTCAGGTAGCAGAAACCTGAAAAAGAAGAGGAGAAAGAACAGGAACCATTGTGGAAGGACAGGTCCAGCATGGCATGTAGCACCCGCAAACATGAGAATTGTCTGATATCGAAAAAATCCTACCAATGGCTGGACAAAGCTGGGCTGAAAAATAGCACAGAGGCGCTAATAATGGCAGCACAGGAACAAGCTCTAAGCACAAAAATTGATAGAGGCTGGGGTCTACCACACCAGGCAAGACCCCATATGTAGGCTGTGCAGAGATGCCCCTGAGACAATCCAGCACATTACAGCAGGGTGCGAGATGCTGGCAGGCAGGGCACACACGGAACGCCATAACCAAGGGGGTGGCATAGTATACAGTAACATCTGTGCCGGGCATGACCTGGAAGTCAATCCCTAATCAACCTTTTGTGTGTATATATTGCCCCAGTCTCCCCTTTGTTGAGTTGTCTGTATTCCCCTGTGATTTCTGGTTGTAGCCCTAGTTGTTTTTGATTACCTTACATCTGATGACCTTTTGGGCTTTGTCATTTTGTTTTTTTGAACTTTGCATCAGCCCAAATAAACGGCTCGCCTTTTGTCGGAAACGCTGCCTCCTGTATCTGGTGCTCTTGGTCCTCATCTCTCTATAATCCACACAGCAGTTGCAACACTGAAGAGTAAATGTGCAAATGCCCTGCACAGTCTCAACACATTCTCTCAGTTTAGCCTCTGAGTACTTATTTAATATTTATTTAATACATATAACAAATGTATAATTCTATATAGTGAAAATGTCATCATCTGATGAATGACAACTTAAATTTCCTGAGTTATTGTTATTGCCTTATTGTGCAGTAGTGTAGTACAGTGATACTATTTGTGTCTGGGAATGCTCTCATTAGCACCACAAAAAGACCCAAAATGAGAAACAGGGAAGAAGCTGTAAACATTTAAAGCTCATGAGTGGAAAAGGATATCCCCGATATAGTATTTTATCATTTTGCCACCATGTAATGTATTCACAGAATTCACAAAATATTTTTACTGTTTCAGCTGGTGGAAGAAAAAAAGACACAGCTGGGTTGTTTCAATCAAATTTTCCAAGCTTCCCTATTGTGATTATAATATACAGATAAAAGGACTGCCTGATTGATGGAAACCGTACCAGAGGTGAAAGCTTCCTTCTCCACACTGACTGTCACAGCGACTGGACCTGAGGCGCAGCACAGCATCACACTGTTTGAACCTGAGAGCCGAGCCTGCAGAAAAACAACACACTGATCGAGAAACAGTTTCACTATGGTGAAATAAAGATTTTTTTTTTTTCTGGAATTTTTTTTCCATCATCACCTGTTTTATATTTATTTGCATATTTACAGGACCACCTTTTGGCATTCTACGGTGGCATAAAAAAGCAAGAAAAAAACATAAATTCATCACTTTTTCATACATAGTTACTCAGACCCTTGATGGGATCAATTTACATGCAGTAAGAGTTTGTGTGCATTCTGGTTTGTCTTAATTTATTTGAAAAATATGTCTTCAAACATGCACAACAAAAGCACAGTATGGCTAACTGTAATGATGGCCATTCAGGTTAATCTTCAGTATCACAAACAGTCCGTGAGGGTTTTTAATGTAATCAGATTTAAACAATCTCTAAATGCAGACAACTCTCCACACACATTTGTGAATAATTCTTGTAAACCTGGGGCTTGGGGCCCTTCACTTACCTCCCCTTCCTTTATCTACAGTGCTGTGAAAAAGTATTTCCCCCCGTTCCTGATTTTTTATTTTTCCACATCAGGCCAGGTTTGGATAGCTTTGTTTCTCTTAACAAAATGAAATCATAATTTAAGTTGGCTAATATAAAAATTTCTTTGAAGAAAAGAAATCATAACAGGGGCTTTTTATTTTTTCACAGCACTGTATGCCAGTATGGCCCCCTGTTAATGGCAACTGCATTTCATAGTTGGGTGCCATGTGACTGGGCATCGGTCTTATTTTTGCCCTTTAAAGCTTCGCAGTGAAAATGTCATACACACACCCCAGTGGGAGCTGACAGGTGAATGGCTAAACACGTGTCCCAGGCTGAAGCTTTGCTGTCTCTCCAGCAGCAACTATAAGAAAAAGACAAAGACAGTGACTTTTTTTTTTTTTCCATGTAATCAGTAACAGCGTACCCGTGTTTTATTCCATGATGAGTCCTTTAAAATTGTCCAGTCTTGCCGAGTAACGTTTCCTTCTTTTACCGTTTCTGTCCACCTCCTCCACTGGACCAGTACGCATTTTCACTCACCGTCATTGAAGTGATCTTCGTTTCCTTTGCCAGATCGAAAGAGACGTGTCCTGTGATTAGGTCGCCACTGGAGAAACAATTTCATCCATCCTGTCTGTTAAAAAGGATTTTGAAATTTTGGATCATCTGCTCGAACATTGCAGAGAAACGAAACTTCAGTCGGACAGAAAATCTGAACGGCTGAATACACTTTTTTTTCCTTTCTAACCAACAAAGCGCGCTGAACAGACCGAGGCGCGCATCTCTCCCGGCCCCGACAGTGGGCAGAGTCACAGGTCAGGTATTCAGTCAGCTGGACGTTACTGTCAAATCACAACTGAAAAGCTAACCTATTAAAGTTGTCTCTTTTCACACTCCGTTTAAGCAGCTCCTGTAGAACTGTTAATAGTAACATACAGTACCAGTCAAAAGTTTGGACAATCAGTGTGTCCAAACCGTTGACTGATACTGTATATAAACAGATATTTGCATATAACACAACGTTTAGGAAAAAAGTTTAACTGAATGCGTTCAGTTGAAAGGTGGATTTCACTTAAACTGCAAAATACGCTTCAGAAATGTAAAAATACGATTTTGTTTTACATGAAAGTAGCTAATCTAGATCTATTAGATATGAGCTGAGCCTAATGTTGAGCTACATGTTTATATTAATAAAGCTGTGATAACCAAAAGAAAAACCACCTGCTGTGTTGCTGCTGTGGTTTATGAAGTTAATCAGTTTTTTTTCCTTAGTAAACTGTCACTGACTGTCATTGTAATTTATGATTATTTTATTTTTTTTAAATTTGGTGAGATTGATGAGAAACAGGTGTGCCAGGCTGCTGGGTGGGAACTCCGGCTCCGCCCTGGAGGGAGGAGGAAGGGCCTGCCGATCCCACATCCTGGACTCAAGAAAGGAACAGACTCCCAAACACAGTTACCAGTGAAGACCACGACAGATTCTTTTCTTTTTCAGATATTCTATTGTATATTTACTGGATTTATGGATCATTGTCCTGCTGTATGATCCGGTTTGGGCCAAGCTTTAGTTGTCAGACAGATGGTCTCACATTTGACTCTAGAATACTTTGGTATACTTTGGTTTGTGGTAGACTAAATGACTGCAAGGTGCCCATCCAAAACAAGTCCAAATCATCACCCCTCCACCACCATGCTTGGCATTTGGTATGAGGTGTTTGTGCTGAAACGCTGTGTTTGGTTTTTCATTGTGCATTTTTGCCAAACATCTCCATTTTGATCTCATCTGTCTAAAGGACATCTTGTAGTTTGTGCAGACAAAACCTTGCAAACATAACCTGTGCTGCCACGTTCATTTTAGAGAAAAGATGCTCTCAACAATGTGCTGGGACATCCACTCCTGGGAAGATTGCCAACCATCTTTAATGTTTTCCACTTTCCACTTCCTCACTGTAGAACGATGGACTTCATATTGTTTGGAAATGTCTTTAGAACCCTTCCCAGATTGATGGGCAGCAGCATTTGTTTCTCTAAAATCATTGCTGATGTCTTCCCTCCTTGGCACCATGTTAACACACACTTGAATGCTGCAGAGCCACAAGCTGCTAGAACATCTGTTTTTTATAGAGGTGCTCACACTTGCTGATAATCAGTTAATCAAGTGCATTTGATTAGCAGCAGCTACTTTCCCTCATAACTGGATGGAAGCAGTAAGGGTGTACTTAGTTTTCATACACTGTTTCTGCATTATAATTTTTATCAAATAAATAATGGAATGGTGTAATATGTCATGTTTTTTTGTTCATCTAAGGTTGTATTCACCTCATTTTAAAACCTGCCAGTCTTGTTATGTAAAACTTTAGAACTGAGAGAGAGTACGCATCAACACCACTAGATGGCACTCCATACTTTAGTAAGATGCTGTATCATACATTGTAAAGCCATACATTACTACACAAAACATACTGACAGCATCACTTGCCATTACAAAACCCAAATGTCATATTTCCATAATATGGAAATCAATTATTTTAGAACTACTCTTGCAGTGAGCTGCAGTGGCGTTGCATTGTGTTACGCTTTAATAAGAAGTGTTTTAACTCCCCTTTGATAGGTTTATAGTACACAGTCCAGCCATAAAATGAAGATAATGACCCATTAAAACTGACAGCTCATGACATTTAAAAACTCCGAGCACAAACTAACCTGGACGCATATCTTTTCATACCTGCTCAACTGCCACATTTGAGAAGGGAATAAACCAGTCAGCAGCCTCTTTAATTTCACTGGAGAGTAGTGAGGCACAATATGCAGTGCAAATGACTTATGGGAGTTTGAGTTTGTGATTTCAGGAGCCAAAAATCACTTGCTGTAAGAGACTTGCTGCTTTTCACTGCAAATATACAGGACGCTCAAGTATATACAAGTCACTGACAGCTTTCACAGACTACACCACACACATGACTCTTCACATTATCTATCCTGCACTCCCAGTAGTTACACATTTTTGTGGTGAGTTTAGAGAAGTTATTTAAAAACATCTTCCATTACATTGACCTTTCAGTCTGGTGCCAATATTATGAAGGCCTGAACCTTTGTTTTATGGTTTATGTTTTGTTTTTTTTGGTGTGTGTGTGTGTGTGTGTGTGTGTGTGTGTGTGTGTGTGTGTGTGTGTGTGTGTGTGTGTATGTGTGTGTGTGTGTGCCTATATAAATTTAAATGTTTGACAAGAAACTCAGTACAGCGCTTCAGCTGCATTTTAAAGTAGGATGAGCTGAAAAGCAGAGGTCGGTTTAATCAACAAACTTTAATTATGTCTGTTATTCAACCACTCAAAGACTTCAGGCTTATAAACAATGGAAAGAATTTATTGTTGCAATAGCACTGGAGACACCACTTGTGGAAAGCTCAAGATCCCAGCTGCTGCAGAGGAACTTTGGTTTTGTTAACAATTACAACCCATTTAACATGAGCGCAAAGTTTAGCTAGTGGATGAGGTGACATTTAAAGCACAGGCACCGCTTCTTCTCTGCTTTTGTTCACCTTTGTTGGTTAAAATAAAAGATAAAATCTCACATAACCATTGCTTTCAAATTGTAAATTAGTTAATTAAGCTTTAGTAGTTGTTTCACTGTTAACACATGATGAAATTATTATTTTAATCATTTACTCATTATTACTATATTACTATATATATATAAATATACATACACACACAGAGAGAGAGAGAGAGTATTATTGTTCTGAAGGACTTTCAGAGGTTTTCTTCGGACACTGGCTTCCTATTCACTCATTTTCAGTTCTGTTCTTGTTTACAGAGAATGTTACTAACACTGACCCATGAATCATTCACATCTAACTCGAGGGATAAGCCAGTAGAACCAATAACTTAGCAAAGAACCAATTTTAATTTGTATCTTCAGGCACTATTCCTGAAACTGTTCCTGAAGACTGCTTAAAGAAATGAAAGAATACTTGCCTAAGGGAGTTCTGGTTGTGTTAAAGAATAGAGGCAGTCATACCAAATACTTTGACGTGAAGCTGGTTAGAGTTGTGCAAACTCAGTTTTCTCCCTTATATACTGTATTTCCATTAAATTTGCACGTTTCAATAAACTGATGCACCTAGTTCCTATTTTTTCCAGCAAAATACAAAGAAATGAGGCGTGGCTCAAGACTTTTGCACCGTACTGTATCACAGTTGTTAAGAAACAAAAACAGTTAAATTCAAATGGCACTGAAATTACAAGATTTTATATCCTATATTAATTATTTATGATTATTGGACAAATGCTGTTGTTGTTTTTGTAATAAGACTTCATTATTGATCCCTGAGTTTTTGTGTGGGCTTTCAGAAATACACAAGGTGTCCTTAAGCGTTGGTCACATGATGCTAAAGGACATTAGTGCTATGTTTGCTGCATTAGTGAGACCAGTCTACATCCCATATCCTCTTGTTTTAGCCTAAATATCAGTGCTTTTCTAAACCTCCCCAAACAGTGCAGCGGTAAACATGAACAAAAAGTGAAAACAATACAAAAAATGGTTTGCGAAAGATGACAAAACCTGTTGTTTGAAACACGCGCTATAAACATCACTTACAACTTTAACCACCCTAGTTATGTTTATAAATGCATTGCATCGTATTTATTAGCCATTTACCAAGTTTTATAACCATCAGCAGCAACTTTAAAATCCAAATAACTGTTTGCAAACCAGTTATTAACCAGTTAGTGAGTATTAATAACTATCAGTTAATGTTTCAAATTATCAGCTTACTGTTGTACTGTACTGTATTATTACTGTATTATAACTATAAAATGAACTAATGCATTTTCTGGGAGAATTTAACCATTTTGCATGTTCAGCCGTTGTTTGTATCAAAAAATAGATCTTTGACTCTAAATGAGCTGAATGACAGAGTGAGTGGATTTGAACTCATCCTGCTGTGAGTCGTCTCAAAGGTAACGTGGTTCACAGCACATTTTTGTCAAAGTCACTGGATTGTTCAATGTGAATGAGTGTTTGGCACATTCTGCTATTAAATTAAAGAGTTTTAGCAACATGGTCGGTTGATGCAGATCTTCATGTTGGACGTACATGCGTGTATACTGGCTGAGTGCACTTGCACACACGACTATTCATAATAGGCTTTGACTCCAGCAGTCTCTGATAAGGGTGTCTATCGGGTTCAGTTGAGCTCATGGTGATTTGACTTCTCCTGCAAACTCGATAAATTAACCACACATAGTATGATGGCTGCGCACACATCTATCTGCCTATTCATCTCTTTATCTCTGAGATATCACATCACAGTGTTAGCTAGACCGCCAAGACAGCAGCGCCTGGTATTTTGATCTAGCCAGCTGGTTTGTGCAACATATTTCCATCACTGTCAAAGTTTCTGTGTGCCAGCCTTTTTTGCTTAAGCTCAAAATGTGGATTTGCTTGTGATTATTCCTTTTTCTTGTTAGCATTCACCACTTGAATGTCTTCTCAGTCTTGTGCACAACCCTGTTGTTTGTCGTTCAAGAATAGAGCAGACATTTCAGTAATTCAGGCCTAAATCCAAAGTGAAGTAAAAGAACCCAGAGGACAACCTGCGTTATTGATCTGTAGTTTCTACACACCGCATCTCTCCTCTAGTTAATCCACGGGGTCAGCTCTAATGACATTGAGGAGCTCCTCTGGCAGTCAGCACTGCTGCCATTTGCAATTTAGATAGAGGGAAAGGAGACGAGGAGGAGGAGGAGGAGGAGGAGGTGTATGAGGGTGAAAACGAGGAGAGAACCTGAAAGACAGGAGAGAAGGGGAAAGATGTGACAGAGAATGGCAGTAAACTGAAAGAGAAAGACATGGAAGAGAGAAGCTGCAGAAGGAGGGATGCACTGCAGCAAAAACATTTGGAGAAGTGAAAAGACAGAAAATACATCAGATGATTTTGAATGACGGAAAGTCAGAATTTTGAAGCGTTTTGTTAGGCTGATATATGCGCGTGTCATGGCTCACACCAGAAAATGCCACTTAATCCAAATACATCAAAAGAAATAGTTCAAAACTGGGGGAAATATGCTTATTCACTGTCTTGCTGAGGGTAATGTGAAGATTTATT
This sequence comes from Archocentrus centrarchus, assembly GCF_007364275.1. Classification (NCBI taxonomy): domain Eukaryota; kingdom Metazoa; phylum Chordata; class Actinopteri; order Cichliformes; family Cichlidae; genus Archocentrus; species Archocentrus centrarchus. Next base: position 15,967,230 of record NC_044354.1, on the reverse strand, counting down.
CATTTTGTCTCCAGCTTAGCTAGATCAGCATAAAGACAAAAAAAAATTAATAGGAACCAGGAACACAGCTTCAAATACCAAACTGTAAAAACATCAATTGTTCATTTAACCAGCAGGAGCACTGTGCACGCATGAGAGCCTCCTCATGTAACTTTAGACACATAAGCAAAGAGGCTAAAGCATGCTTCCAAAATTTAAGAACTGTTCTTTTAACCAGGATATGAAGGAACCTTAGTGTCTGATGGAAAATTTGTAATATAGAGCTTCAAAAGAGATCTCACTTTTAAATATCTTATAAGGGTCGTGCTGAAAGGAAAGGATTAAGTCAAAATTCTTTCTCCAGTTATGTCTTTTTTTTTCTTCTTTTTTTTTTTTGTGTGCAGAAGCTGAAAGAATTCCTTCGGCAAAACAGGAAACCGCAAAGGGAACAGTTGGCAAACCTAATCTTGTGCAGTTCCTCTGATAGCTTTCTTCTCCACAAACAATGCTGGTCCGGACTAAAAAGGCTCAAGAACGGTGCTGAAAGACCCAACAACCAGGCAGAGCCAAGTCCTTTGTCAGCCTCTGACAGCTCAACACTCAGACACGTTCTTTTAGTAGCAGGAAGATATAGCCAAATCACTTCAGAACAATCATGCCACTTAATGCTTCATATCCTCTGTTGTTGTTTTTTTTTCTTCTTTTTTTGTGCTTTTATCGTTTCATTTCCACGCTACATTTAAAACTGTTTTTCTGAAGCACAGGCTGCTATTCTTCTTCTTCTTAAACAAACGAATTGTTCTCTTTCTGCTGTTTGTTTTTGAGACAGATTTTTTTTTTTTTTAACCTAAATTCATGTCTGTCTTTAGGTTAATTAATTCAGTCCCCGTCCCCACGACGTCCCCTTGATGTTTATATACAAATTGCACAATGAGAGACGACCTGTTTCTGGCTCCCTGAATTTTTACCACACGATGAAGTCACTGTACGAAAAATACTATTTTAAAAGAACATCACAGATTGTGGTCGGTGTTTTTTTTTTTTTGTGGTCAGACTTTAAAAGCTACTGCCACCATGATGTCATTACCACAGAGCCAATGCTACAGCTAGTGAATCAGAAACTGCAGAGTTCTGTAATGTAGACTACAAATCAGTCAGAGTGTGTCTGTCTCTCTGCCTGTGGTTAACACACAAGCAACCGACACACAATTGCCAACCCACATGCTATATTCATGTCTAAAGTTAATGTCTAAAGTAGAGCTCCATCTCAGAGTATAAGAGTTACCTCAGTAAAACAAAAGAGGTGCTTTGTTCCATCGTCAGGCTAAATCCTCCCTCAGCAATTACCGTTCACCTTCCAAAGACCTCGGCGAGGAACAGAGCAACACTCTTTCTTTTAAAGCGGGCAGTGGAGCATGAAGACAGAGGCGCTCTACAGGCAAAGCCAGATCACTGTTCTTCTTCATCTGCCTGTGACTGGAGCTTTAAACAAAATGTTCTGATTCTGTTGATTTCAACAGCAGGTCAATGACTCATTGTTTCACACGTAAGAAAAAGCATTTCTAGTGAGAGATTGTTTCCAAATTGTCAATTAAAAAGCCAAATTTGTTGGGACCTCGGGAAAAGGCGGGGATCATCAAATTCATTGGTTCCTCTACTCTGGGAATGAATATCATGGAAATTTTCATGTAGTACCTCCAGCAGTTCAACTACCAACTGACTAACATTTTACTCTATAGGAGGAAATGCAAGTGTGATTCTGTTCATTATGCACATTTATTTAATACCTGTGGGAGTCAATGTGATGTGACACTTTTGAAAATTTATAAAATAAAGTTAATGTTTTCCACCTTTATTTCGCTTTTATCAGCATGATATTCACTTCTCCTAGAAGGCAGAGAGAGAGACAGAGGGAGAGACAGAGGGAGAGAGACAGAGGGAGAGACAGAGCGAGAGACAGAGGGAGAGACAGAGGGAGAGAGAGAGAGACAGAGGGAGAGAGAGAGAGACAGAGGGAGAGACAGAGGGAGAGACAGAGGGAGAGACAGAGAGAGAGAGAGAGAGACAGAGGGAGAGAGAGAGAGAGAGAGACAGAGGGAGAGACAGAGGGAGAGAGAGAGAGACAGAGGGAGAGAGAGAGAGAGAGAGAGAGAGAGAGAGACAGAGGGAGAGAGAAAGAGAAAGAGAAAGAGACAATAAAAAATGATTATCTCTTTATCTTGGCACCTGTTAGTGGGTGGGATAGATTAGGGAGCAAGTGAACATTTTGTCCTCAAAGTTGATGTGAGAGAAAATTGTGCAAGCGTAAGGATTTGTGCAAGTATGACAAGCATCAAACTGTGACGGCTAAACCACTGGGTCAGAGCATCTCCAAAACTGCAGCTCCTGTGGACTGTTTCCAGTCTGTAGTTGTCAGTAACTATCAAAAGTGGTCCAAGGAAGGAACAGTGGCAAGGTCTTGGGCAGCCAAGGTTAATTAATGCACCCGGGGAGCAAAGGCCGGCCCATGTGGTCCGATTCAACAGACGAGCTACTGTAGCTCAAATTGCTGAAAAATATGAATGCTGGTTCTGATAGAAAGGTATCAGAATACACAGTACATCAAAGTTTGTTGCGTTTGAGGCTGGATACCCGCAGACCAGTCAGGGTACCCATGCTGACCCCTGTCCACTGCTGAAAGTGCCAACAAGAAGGTGACCTGGTCTGATGAATCACATTTTCTTTTACATCACGTGGATGGCTAGGTGCATGTGCATCGCTTACCTGGGGAACACCTGGCACCAGGATGCACTATGGTAAGAAGGCAAGCTGGTGGAGGCAGTGCAATGCTTAGGGCAATGTTCTGCTGGGAAATCTTGGGTCCATGTGAATGTTACTTTGATACACACCACCTACCTAAGCACTGTTGCAGACCATGTACACCCTTTCATGGAAACAGTATTCCCTGATGGCCGTGGCCTCTTTCAGCAGGATAATGCCAGAAAGCAGGAGTGGTTTAGGAACTGCTTGAAGAGCACAACAATAAGTTTGAAGTGTTGACTTGGCCTCCAAATTCCCCAGATCTCAGTCCAGTTGTGCAACTCTGGGATGTGCTGGACAAACAAGTCCAAGCCATGGAGGCCCCAACTCACAACTTACAGGACTTAAAAGATCTGTTGCTAACATCTTGGGGCCAGATATCACAGCACACTTTCAGGGATCTAGTGAAGTCTGTGCCTTAATGGGTCAGGGCTGTTTTGGCACCAAAAGGACCAGCACAATAATAGGCCAGTGGTCATAATGTTTTGCCTGATCAGTGTTTACAATGTGTTTTTTTCAGTGTGTATACATATGCTGTATATAAATATAGGTCTATACAATGTATATACACAAAAAATACAGGCGCTAAAAAAGGCACACTTCTAAAATTCTGTACACTTCAGCAGAATAACGGACCTGTCTGCTTGTCTAAATCAAATATTTGCCTTGAAAAGTCTGGAAAATCTTTTAGCCTACAGTGGTAATGCTTAAAATCAAATCCACTTGCTCTCCCCTCCAAACTCTATTTCATAAATCATGGAAGAAAAAGATGCCATCACTCAAAACACTGTAGTCCTGACTCTTCATTAGGCTTTTCCCATTTCCCCTTTTTAAGGGTAATGCAGCTTTGATCACATTATGAGGCACTAAAATACCATAAAAGACAAGTTGGAATAAAAAAAAAAAAAGAGCCTTTTCCAGGAAACTGCACTGCTCTCACTGCAGCTGCAGTTGTTTACATCTGGGCCAGTGGGAGGCTTCCAGACGCAAAGGTTCTGACAGTCTATCAGTGGAAGAGGGTAGTTAATATGGCCACACAACCTCTGTCCTGACCTTGATGCAGGACCATCCATCATCTAAGCTTAGAGGAGGCATAAGGTTGAGAGGTGTATCCACCAAGGTTAGAGTTTCCACGTCCTATGTAGTATAAAACCTCTGTTCTGATTTCATATTAAAGCCCCATGTGTGGGATATTAAACTTTGTCTGCAAGGAATAGTTCAGAAAAATATTGTGGCAGTAATAAATACCAGTGGAAAGATTCCACTGACAATAAAAGTCAATTTATATCTGAAATGCCCATTTTTACTGTAAATCAGTATTATCAGAGTGATTTCAAAGATACCTCAGCTCTTGGTTGACTTACGTTTACTTTCTGAAACTCATTTCTCTTTTAACAAGTATTTGGCAAGCTAATCTTAAACTTGCATGAAGGGTTTTTTTTTGGTTACAGTCATGCTAGCAGCTAGTTGTCTATTTAAAAATCCCTTAGCAATGAAGCTACATTAGCATTCATTTTGCATTGTGTTAAAAGCACAATAATCTCTTTTCTTTTGGTCCCTACCAACACTCGAGGAAATATCTGGGGCTGACTGTCTGCTGGTGCTGCTCTGTAGTGTACGGAAGGCTTTTAGAAGTTGTTTAATGAGAACGTTTGCCTGCTGTGGCTGGAAGCAAGACTCATGAGAGAAGAGAGAGTGAACCAGAGTCAGAAAACCAAAGAGCTTAAAGATGTGGAAAATCTCTACAGAGCTGAGGAGAAGTGCAGCGTTAGTTCCAACATCCCATTTCAGAAATTTGCCAACTTTAGGATTAAATAAATATTTTTTCTTATCTACAATAACCCTTTTCACACATTATTATTATTTTTAATTGTTATTAATAGCAGCAGTAGGACTTATTGTGAAAATTGTTTATTTGAGTTATTAAAAAGCAAACAGTTAAAATTTACAGTGGTGTGAATGTATTTGCTTCCTTCTTTCGTATTTTTTTGGATAATTTTTCCCACTTAAAATGTTACAGATCATCACAGTTTCATATTAGACAAAGATAACCTGAGTAAATAAAAAAATGCAGTTTTTATTAAGAGAAAAAGTCTTTCCAAACCTTTGCACCCTAAACCTAATAACTGGCAACAAGAATTGCAATCAAGTGTTTGCAATTACTGGCAATGAGTCTTTCAAAGCAGCGTGGAGGAATTTGGGCCCATTTTCTTTGCAGAATTGTTTTAATTTAGCCACACTGGAGGGCATTGATGGCCTGTTTAAGGTCAGGCCAGAGCACCTCAGTTGGATTTCAGTCTGGACTTTGAGTCGGCCCAAATTCTTCATTTTGTTTTGGGGTTTTTTTAGCCATTCAGAGGTGGACTTGATGGTGTGTTTCAGATCATTGTCCTGCTGCATGACTTGAGCTAAGCTCGAGCTTCAGGGCATGAACTGTTGGAAGCCGTCCAGGTCCTGAAGCCACAAAGCAGCCCCAGACCATCACACTACCACCACCATGTTTGACTGTAGATATGATGTTCTTTTTATGAAAGTGTTAGATTTACACCAGATGGGACACAAACGTCTAACAAGGTCAACTTTTGTCTAATTGGTCCACCAAATTTTTTCCCAAAGTCTTGGGAATTGTCAGGATGCTTTTTTTTTTTGGCAAATGTGAGACAGGTCTTTGTGTTCTTTTTGGTCAGCAGTGGTTTTCTCCTTGGAGCTCTCCCATCGAAGCCATTATTCCTCAATCTCTTTCTTATTTTTGAATCATGAACACTGACTTTAACTGAGGCAAGTGAGGTCTGCAGTTCTTTAGATGTTGTTCTGGGTTCTTCTGTGACCTCCTGGATGAGTCATCAATGCACTCTTGGAGTAATTTTGGAAGGCCGGCCACTCCTGGGAATGTTCAGCACTCTTTTAAATTTTCTCCATTTGTGGATAATGGCTGTAACTGTGGTTCACTGGAATCCCAAACCCTTAAAAATGGCTTTGTAACCTTTTCCAGACTGACTGATGTCAATCACTTTGTTTCTCAGCTGTTTCACTATGTGTTGTTTTTTGAGATCTTTGAGCCTACTTCATTGTGTCAGACGGGTTCTATTTAGGTGGTTTCTTGATTCAACAGGTCTGGCAGTAAACAGGCCTGGGTGTGGCTAGTGAAACTGAACTGAGCTTTCCATGAAATGTGATTATAACCTTTAATTCATGATTTGGGGGGATTAGTTTTTCACATAGGTCCAGATAGGTTTGGATAGCTTTTGCAAACTAACAGATCTTCTTAAAGATCCCATTTTAAGATTATTTGCTTTAAAGTTGGAGTTAGCTTAGCAATTGAGTTAGACAATTTGTTTTGATGGCTTTAGTTAGGATACTGGGCTAAGGAGCGCACAGTCTTAAAATTGTGTGCAGCACCTGAAGAATGCCCACACTACTGTCTGCTCTTTTATTTAAGCATGTTGTGCTCTCGGAGTTGAAGAGAATGTGCTTTTGGCTGGCAGCATGTGAACTGCCTCCTTGTTGCACACACATACACATTTATGCGCTCACACACTCATCCCATCCCCACACTCCCATTTTGTTTTTTGGGTCGCACTCATCTGCAGCCTTATTACCCAGAGTCCTCTGCGGCAGCCCGACCGGGGCTCTGCTGCTGGAGTGTTCTGTTAGTCACATCAGCACCCAGCACACGATCAGCCCAGCTCAGATCATCAGGAATTTCACCAATGGAAAACCTGCTCAGAATTCAGAAAAAGCCTGTGCATACATCTAATTGTGATGGAGTTTTCCACCTTGGCTCAACTGCTCTTTTTTTTTCTCTGCTTAGTCGCAGGATGAAATGCTCTTTCATCTCAGCAGAGTAATTAACTGAAGAAATTAAACTGGGAGAAAAAAAAATTCAGTTTGGCATGTCTGAATCAGGATTGCTGGATTGCCTGCCCCCATAGTATAACACCTATATTATCTTGCAGTCACCGTGACTGTTTCAGTCTTCAGGACAGTTATTTAGCAGTGATTACAATGGCTACGTGATTTAGCTTCATATGCTACAAAACCATTGTTATATCTAATTTAATATACAGTACAGTGGCCATCACGGTGTGCAAGTCAGTCATAATAATAAAGTGATATCATCTGTGCAATGTTTGAACATCTGTTGAGTGGAAATGCCAGAGGCCCTTTTTTAGTAATAAACCATTTAACAGCTGCCTAATTGCTGTATGAATCAGCAACTCAGATCAAAAAGAGATGTGCTGCATTTTCTCCTCTCCTACAATTATTTTTAATTTTTTATGCCTCTGAGAAACATAAATGCTGAATGAGAACAGCATGTCAACAGTTATTTTTTATGTTGCAAAATTCTTGGAAACAAATTGGAAACAAATGCGACTGCATGAGCGCCGCATGTACAGATGATGCTTTTGCTAAACGTTAAACACCACTCTATCCACCGCAATTGTCTTTTTTGTTCCCTGAGGGGTGGTGGGGGTGTTTGATGGTGCCATCAAATGTTTGCCGGCTGTAAAAAAAAAAAAAAAAAAAAATACTTCTTTAAAAACAGGCCAGCGCTAGAGCCAGCAAGGAATCTCATTTCAAGTTAAACACATATTGGTTGGCTGATTCCATGAAAAGAACTGACAGACTATTTTGCAAACAGGCATTAATTTGTTGAGTCAACCAGCATCAGAACAGAAGAGTTGGCACAGCAGGGCCCGTATTTTCATGACTGCTTGAAATCGGTGAGACTTAGAATGATACTAGACATGCTTATTAGGATGTTTTCATCTCTTGCTTCCCAGTTGCATCAGCTGTTGAAAGCAAACATTTTTTTTTTTCCTTGAATGCCAAGTTTATTTCACAGCCTATTCGGGATGATCTTGGGGCTGCAGTGCTTCCTTCTTGATTCCTGTTAGATAAACTGTGTAACCAGTTTGTAAGCTGCCTCGGTTTACAGTGCTAATCAAATTACACCCACAGGCAAATTGTTTATACGGGCAATATTAGAAGTATCACTGTGCTTATGAAAGCAACTTTTATGTTTTTAAGTCAGCAGTAGAGAGAGTTTTGTAACACCCTGCCCAGCCACCCACCCCACCCCGGTTGGGGTGTCCTCTTCATCAGCAGACAAAAAAGGGAGGAGGCAACAGCAAATGTTATTTAGAGGAGGCAGTTTTAAGATGCCCATGGACCTGAGAAGACTTGGATCAAAGACTTTTATTTCTTTTATTTCTCCTTCTGCATATATCTTTGTCCTAACATGTGTGAGCCCACGTGCAAATATCTGTAAATGTGTGTGTTACTCATTTGTACTGGGTGTGTTTCCCAGACTGCCCCAGTGTTTTTTGTTTGTTTGTTTGTTTGTTTGTTTTTTGCAAGGGAAAGCATTTTTAGCAGGTGAACAGGTGAGTTTCTGACTGCATGCACAAAGGAACCTGAGCATTAAAAATAATGCTCAGTCTATTCTCCAATGTCAACTTTCAGCAGTATATCCCTGATTCTGACACCAGCATTTACTTGAGACCAAAAAAAGAAACAAACAAAAAAAAAAATACAATGTGACAAGGTGTACTATTGTTCATGCTAAATTATTGACTGAGACACAAGCTTCTGTAAACTTCAGCACCAATTAATCTGGAGAACCTCTTTTGTGCGAGAGCTTAATCGTTTGCTAATTAGCGTCCTTGCTAACAGACACTCTCAGTGGAAATATACGATTACATAGCCCATCGA